>NW_006201251.1:123722-131269 GCF_000334495.1 Tupaia belangeri chinensis
TCCCGAGAGGAGAATGGAGGAGAAGGGATTGCAGCATGGCCATCCCCCCTGGGGGGTGATTTCTTGCTTTCTGTCTCTCTGTCTCTGTCTGTCTGGCAAGCACACAGACCCTATAATGAAAAAAACCTCTCCCCCCCAAAAAAAATGTTAATGCCTCTTACAGAGCAGCTTTTCCCCTTTAAAAAAATTAAAAAAAAAAAAAAAGGAAGGGGGACAGTGACTGATTATATTAAACTTTTACAGGACATTGAAAAAAATTATTTTACTTGTCTATTAACTACATATTCCTAAGACGCTGATATATACTAAAAGCTAAATTGCTAAGAATTTAAATATTTTGGTAAATATGTAAAGTTCTACAGACAAAGTTACAACCTTAATGGCCTTTCCTGAGGCATCTAATTCCCCAGTCTATTAAAACAACAACAATAATAATAAAATAATAAATAGTAATAATAAATAAAACTAATTGTACTAATGTAATGCCATTAGTCATGAATTAGATCATTATCTTTAAATATTATATATAAGAAAAACAACTAATTGTACGTTTGTCTGTATACTTTGTTCTCACTATTTTCAGGTTTGTCATTTGCAGTTTCAAGATTCTTTCCCATGGAACAGACTCTAACAAGTACGTAGGCTGTTAGAGTCCCTAAAGGACACTGTAAAAGAGCTAATTTTCTTTTAAAAAAAACTTCTGAAATCCCACCTATCTGCTTTACATTAAATAATTATGCCTCTAATTGTTGGCCTCCTTTTACACAAGTATGAATAGCCTCCAAACTCCTTCCAAAACATGTTAATGCTATTCTTAAATGTATTAAATTTAAAAAGTTTCAACATACTAATCTTTTAAAGTTCATCTTTGCCTTCCACAGTTCTCACCTGTAGCTTCCCTATAAAATTTTCTGTGAGTCTTCAGAGCCTCCACTGAACAGTTTAGTCCTTGCCTCTCTGTTAGTTTAGTCACTATGAATATTTCAAAATCTTTATCTGACATGTCCACGAGTTCCACTGAACTGTCTGTGGATGGTGAGGGGTTGTTCTTTTCTCTTGAGGGAAAGATATTCTCCTTGTTCCTCATATTTCTTGTGCCTCTGCAGTGGTTTCTGGTCATTTGATGGATTATACGTTTCTTCCTATTTTCTTGAAGTTAAATCTGAGCATTCAGAGCCATGTAGGAGATGACCCGCAATCTCTGCAGTTCCATTTCCCTGACACTCACTAAGCAACCTGCACTTTTGTTGGAACTGGATATTACAAAGGCCTCTCAGTTTCTAGAGAACAGGTGCACCTGGACTGAGCTGTGGGGTTTCAGCTGAGAGTTCAGAGGTGTGCGGGAGATGAGCCATGCTCTCTGTAGCCCCCTACTGCTCACTCTGCAGTCTCTCATCTCGTCTCTGATTTTTAGTCATTTGGTGGTGTATACATGTTTGGCGAATTTGCTGGAGAAGGTAACTGTAACTGTACGCTCCTGTGCTTCCCTTTAGTGAGGTACTTCTGTGCCAATTTCTCTCCTCTACTGTGTTTTGCAATGTGGTATCCACAGAGAGAGATTTGAGTTCAGATTTATGAAGAGGAATTTCTCCCTTTGTGCAACTCAAAGCCTAACAAAATCCAAAGGTTTGGATACTACGTACATAAACCTGTCTGTACACTCACTGGTTGGAAGCTGAGAAGCAAAATAAGAAAGTAAGATAGGAGAAGAGAATACAAACAGAAAAATGAAAAGAAAAACAAAATACAATAGACAGAAGATGTAAGAAAAGAGCAAAGCACCTCAGATGTGATGATTTCCTTCAATGCCCCTGTCCTACATCATAATTATCATTTTAATAGCTGTATAATATTCCATTGGCCTACTTTCTATAACTGGACAATTTGCTATTGTTGAGAATTTGGTTTCTTTCCAGTTTTTACTCTTTAAAGTCATGCTACAATGGACCTCTTTCACATGTACATATTTACGACCTTTTGTTTAATTATTAATTAAACCATTATTTCCTCCAGGCTTATTCCCATGAGAGAGATTACTGAACTACAGGGCGTCAACGATTTTATTGTCATTGAAATATGCTACTGTAACATTCTCTGAAAAAGGCTCTGACTGCTTAGACCACCACCAGCAAACCATTAATGTACCAGTTTTCCAAAAGTTTCTTGCCTTAGTGATAAAGCAGGGTTTTGGTTTGTTTTTCTGCTATAAGCAATATAAAATAGATTCTCAAATGCTGCTCATAATTTTCCATTTTCCTTTTTCTTTTTAAATGATTATTTTATCTTATTTATTTATTTTAATTTGACCAGAGAGAGCGCAGGGAAATGAGAAAGCAAGCCACCAGGTCTGGGACTCAAACTGCGATTGATCATGTGGGAGTCTAGCGCCCCAACTAACATGCCACCTGCCTGCCTCTCTTTTATATTTTTTAATTTTCCAGAGGGCACAGGCACTCACAAGAGATTGTGGACACAGAGAGGAAGGAAAGAAAGAAAGTACCCTCAGTGGGGGACGATCACACAGCAGTCTCTTCTCCTCCATTCCCCTCTTGGGATTTTGGCCACACACACACACACATGCCCAGTGTGTTTCTCGAGCAGCTAGGTCTGGGACTTGAACCACAGAGTCAGCCATATGAGATCCAACCACCTAAGGCACCATATCAAGGGACTGGCCCCCTATTCTCTTTTGTTCTTTTTCTTATTTTCTTTCTCTTTCTTTCTTTCTTTCTTCTTTCTTCTCTCTCTCTTTGTCAAAAAGTAAAACAACTTCTCTGGGTCATCTAACACAGGAATGATTCTTACAGCAGAGTTGACATATAGCCCACAACTGCAAGAGGCTAACCTCATAAGGAGGCTTTCACAGGAAAAGAAGTCTTACGCTGCTGGAGACGAGTATGGCCCCAGCAGGATCCAACTCCAACAAGGGCTCAGAGGCTCGCAGGGGCACCAAGAGACTGTGGGGCAAGTGAGACTGAGTTACACATAAAACCATCCAAGCTTAAATGGAAACATAGATACCTAGGTTATTTTTTCTGAACAAGTTGAAGCATGCTCAGCAGACACTGTCCTGAAATACAGTTGTATCAGTCTGCCAGGGCTGCTGTAACAAAATCCCACAGAGGTGGCTTAAACAACAGAAATGTATTTTCTCACAGTGCTAGAAGCCAGAAGTCCAAGACTGAGGTGTGGCAGGTCTGGTTTCTTCTGAGGCCTCTCACTGGCTTGTAGATGGCCACCTTCTTCCTCCATTTGTGTCTTCGCCTCCTCTTTATAAGGACACCAGTCACACTGGATTAGAACCCACCCTCATGACCTCCCTTAACCTTCAGCACCTCTTTACAAGCCCTGTCTCCGAATACAGTACCACAAACTGAAGGTACTGAAGGTTAGAACCGAAGCACATGAATCAGTTGAGACCACTTCAGCCATCACAATAGTGTCAGTGACAACAGTGTCACAGTTTTGTAAATATAAAAGCTCAGTGGTGGAAGATGTTAAGACCCCAGGAGGGATCATATTAAAAAAAAAAAAAAATCACAATCCAAATAGACACTGTTAAAAGAAGAGGGGGAAAAGCCGATTTAATAGAGTTTTAATTGAGCAAATCTTAACATGATTTAAATCAGGCAGTTGTTCCTGGCCTGCTGGACAACTGCAGGTAGCCTCGTGGTCACATGGTATTTAAATTCTGGAAAAGGAAAGTGATGTGTACAGGAACAGGAATGTGAGGTACAAAAGCGAAAGTGCAGGAGTGAGGTAGAGACATCATTACAGCTGGAGGGTAGGCTGCACAGCCTAAAAGCTGGGCTCTCTGGACTGGCTGAAATGCGGCTAGTGTGATTGGCTGTAACTTAGTAGGCAGCTCAGGAAAACAGCCTAACCTGTAGGAATTCCGTTTAGCCATAGGAATCCAAGTGTGGGCATACTGCAGCTGTTTTGGGCCAAAATCATTTCACTTAAACAGCACAAAACAGGGCCAACCAGTGGCATCACAGTTAAGGTGGCTGAATTTCACATGGCAAACTGCTTGGTTCGAGTCCCAGACCACAGTCTTATAAAAACATCCTGGGCACGTGTGCCTCTCTGTGTCAAAAATCCAAGAGGAGAAAAAAAGAAGAAATTGAGGCATGGCCAACACCCCTAAAAAGTGTTTTCTCAGAGGGCCAGCAGGTGGCATAGTGGTTAAGGTGCTGGACACTCCCACATGGCCAACCATGGTTCAAGTCTCAGACCTGGTGGCTTCCTTTCTCCCTCTCTCTCTCTCTCTGTTTGTCTCTCTCTGGTCAAATTAAAATGAATGAATAAATAAAATTTTAAAAATTATTAAATAATAATATTATTTTAAAAAGTGCTTTCTCGGGAACCAGCAGTTAGCATAATGGCCGCCCTATAGTGAAAAATCTCTCCAAAAAAAAAAAGTGCCTTCTCACTTTCCCTATCTTAGTCTTTCTTTCGTTCTCTCCAGCCAGGCCATCTGCCATATAGCAATTTTTCTATATATAGAAAAGTGGGGCAGCAAGTGGCTTGGTGTTTAAGGTGCTGGACTCCCACATGGCCAATAGTGGTTCGAGTCCCCAACCGGCAACTTGAGAAATAGGCAGGACACGTGGGTGTGCCCCAAATCCCTAGATGAGGAGAATGAAAAAGGGATTTCAGCAAGGCCATTCCCCGCCCCCGCCGGGGGTGGAGGGGTGATTTTTCACTCTCCCCTCTCTCTGTCTCCTGTGGAGTGCAAAAAGAAAAACAAAACAAAGGAAAGGAAAAAGAAAAATATATGTATATGAAAGAAAATAAGATCCCACTTTATGTGGCCTCCCAAAAGACACAGTAAGGGATTGATTTTTTTAATCTAACACTTTCCATAATCCCCTTTCTCTTCTCCCTTACTGTCTTCCATTCCATTTCCCACGTCCGCGGAAAACCAGTGTGGGATGGGCGTCCCCACAGCGACCCGGCCCCCTTGTCATGTACGTTCAGTGACCTTCCCGGTAAGTACCTCGCCCTGGCCTCTCTGGGCCTCTCCAACTCAGCCCTCCTCGACGATCTGCGTTACGAAAATTCAGAACCGGTCTGGCGGGACCTACCTTCCGGGGAATGGATGGGACTGAGCGGGAAATGAACCCGGAGCAAACCGGCTGGTGAAGACCGGTCCCGGCGCCCCGCTGGGAGACGTGGGTGCGTCCCAGTCAGGCTCTTGCACTCACCCTCCACCTCCGCGGGCTCCCCGGGCTAGGAGATGCGGAACACGCCAGCTCAGCACCTCCCCAGGCTTTCTACCCTGAGCCGGGTTCCTCCCCACCTGCAGGCGCCAGGAGGTCGGGCCTGTCCTCGCGCAGAGCTGGGGTGTCGCCACCTTCTTAGACTCGCAGACGTGTGAACGAAACCCCCAAGTCTAGTCGGCTGCCGGGAGAAGCGCAAGAGGACAAGCGGCCGCCAGGTGTCCCCCGTGCCGCACCGAAGCAGTGCGGGGCGGGGCTGGACCGCGGTTTCCGTGTCCCTTCATCCCTGACGCCGGCCCACGCTCCGCGCCTCGGATTACGCTCGCCGGCAGACCGAGTCTCCAGCCCCAGCCTCCAGCCCCAGCCCTGGCTAGGAACAGAGGTGACCCCAGTGAGAGCAGCACTCCCCGCAGTCTGCCCACAGCAACCTCACCGGTGGATGCTTCCTCTTAGGGAAGAGTCAGGCCTGAGTTTCTCCCAGGTCCCGAAGATACAAGGACACCCAGGATACAGAGATGGTCTCAAACTGGTGTAGAAAAGACTTTAGTTCAACACACGGTCCATATCCTTCCGGGGTACCAGCATCTAGCCTTTCCTTCCAGTTGGTGACTGATGAAGCTGAATTCTGACTTCCTCTCCTTCCTCATTCTGCTGGGGGAGGGCAGAAATGTTCCCCTTCATTTCAGATTTGTTTCATTATTCTTTTACTTTCCATGTAAATTTATTTTTCTGTTTTACTTAAAACCGGTTAAAACACACCTGGTTCTCACAGATGAGTAATATCTTTAACTGAGTCCATTTATATATCTGTATCAGATTCCTAAGTTTAACCTTTTTTTTTGGAGAGGTTTTCGCTATAGGGCACATGTGCTCCCCAGACAGCGAGAAATCACCCCCCAGGGGGGGATGGTCACGCCACCATCCCTTCTCCTCCATTCTCCTCTCGGGATCTTGGGCACGCACGCACACGCGCCCGACGTGAGTTCTAAGCCACCAGGTCCAGGACGCGAACCACGGTCGACTACGTGGGAGTCCAGCGACATAGCCATTACGCTAACTGCTGGTTCCCTTGTTTTTTTTTTTGAAAATTGTCTTTTGGGCAGGCTCTGTGGCACAGCGTTTAAGAGCTGTGCATGGGGTAGGGCAGCAAATGGCATGGTGGTTAGAGTGCTGGAGTCTCACATGGCCAACTATAGTTTCAGTCCTGGACCTGGCAGCTTGTTTTCTCACTTGTCTCTCTCTTTCTCTTTCTGATGAGTGCACATGTCCTATAGCAAATTTAAAATAATAATAATAATCAATTAATTACATTAAAATAAATAATTCTAAAAAAAAAAAAATTGTGCATTGGTAAACATAGCTGACCTTGGTAATAGACCAGCTGTGTGCATGTGTTTCCAATGGAGAAGAAAGGATTGTTGCCTGACCATACCCCACTGGGGAATGCTTTCACTAACAATTGCATTTGCCTTTTGTCTAAATAAATAAATAAATCTTTTGGATTATTTACTTGATTTTATTTATTATTATCATCCTTTTTTTTAATTTGACCAGAGAGAGAGGGGGAAAGTGAAAAAGCAAGCTATCAGGTCCAGAACTCAAACCGTAGTCAACCATGTGGGAGTCCAACACCTTAACCACCATGCCATCTGCGGGTCCAATAAATAAATCTTTTAGCAATGATCAGAGGTAGATTCACTACAGTGTTAAAGAATTTTAACTTTCAGGGTTCCTTCTAAGGCACTGTACCTAATTGTAAGGATGACGTCTGTAATACGTTAGGGTGGCCTTGGTCACTGGCTGTGAATGAACTCACAAACTCAGAAAGCAGATAGAAGAGAATTTATGGGATCAGCAAGTAGTATGGTGGTTAAGGAACTGGATTCTCACGTGGCCATCTGAGGTTCAAGTCCCAAACATGGTGGCTTGAAAATCACCCTAGGCACATGTGTGTGCATGCCAAAATCCCAAGAGGAGAATAGAAAAGAAGGGATTGTGGCATAACCATCCCCCAGGGCCATGATTTCTCACTTTCCTTCTGTCTGTCTCTCGCTGGTAAGTGTATGTGCCCTGTGGCAAAAACCTTTAAAAAAAAAAAAAGAAGAAGAAGAAGAAGAAGAAGAAACAAAGCATCTAAGGAGAAAGAGACCAAAGAGAGAAAGAGTGAAAGAAAGAGAGAAAGAAGAAAGAAAAGAAAAGAAAAGAAAAGAAAAGAAAAGAAAAGAAAAGAAAAGAAAAGAAAAGAAAAGAGAAAAGGGAAGGAAGGAAGGAAGGAAGGAAGGAAGGAAGGAAGGAAGGAAGGGAGGAAAGAAAGAAAGAAAGACA
>NW_006201251.1:131290-146454 GCF_000334495.1 Tupaia belangeri chinensis
AAGAAAGAAAGAAAGAAAGAAAGAAAGAAAGAAAGAAAGAAAGAAAGAAAGAAAGAAAGAAAGGAAGGAAGGGAGAGAGGGAGGAAGGGAGGGAGAGAGAGAGAAAGAAGGAAGGAAGGAAGGAAGGAAGGAAGGAAGGAAGGAAGGAAGGAAGGAAGGAAGGAAGGAAGGAAAGAAGGAAGGAAGGAAAGAGGGAGGACAGAAGAGAAAGAAAGAGATAGAGAAAGAAAGAAAGAAAGAAAGAAAGAAAGAAAGAAAGAAAGAGAAGAAAGGGAGGAAGGGAGGGAGGGAGGAAAGAGAGAGAGAGTGTGGGAGGAAAAAAAGAAAGAAAGAAAGAAAGAAAGAAAGAAAGAAAGAAAGAAAGAAAGAAAGAAAGAAAGAAAGAAAAAAAGAATGAATTCTGGAAAGAAGGAAGGAAAAGAGGAAGGAAGGAAGGAAGGAAGGAAAGGAGGAAGGAAGGAAGGAAAGAAGGACGGAGGAAGGAAGGAAAGAGAAAGAAGAAGAAAGAAAAGAAAGAAAAATAAGGAGGGAATAAAGAAAAGAAGAAAGAAAGAAAGAATTCACTTTCCAAAAGTAGAAAAAGGGCTGGACACAGAGAGTTGTGTCAGTCCTGAGGGGGACAAGGAGTTTTACTGGGACTGAAGGAAAGGGGGGCTATACTTGGGTCCTTAGGGTGATCTAGCTGTTGGTCCTTGGGTTGTTTTGCCATCTCTGGGTGTCATATCTGACTGCTGTGGTCTGCCACGTATTTGTCCTTTGCTTTGGTGCCAACTATAGAAGGATGTTACAATCTTTATGAATAAAGGCAAGAACTTAGAAAATACAAGGTCAGTCATCTGCCATGAAGTCAAGAAAGGACCAACTTGCAGGAAGCAAAAGGGAGCAGGAGACAGAATGTCTGAAGCACCTGGGCGTTTTAATGAACCTCCCCATTAAGGTGGCAGCGTAACAGTGAATCAACCCAGTGCCAGGGAGACACAGAGACACAGTTAACTCCTTCCAATGCCTTAAGGCACTTGGGAAACTTTTAACCCTTTCACTAATTTTATATTATTTTTCTTAAAAAAAAAAAAAAAACTCGCTCCCAAATTATATAAACTTCAGGTCCACTAATTCTGTGTTCACCCCTACTGTTGTCAACCTGATCCCTCAACTCTCATTAGGTAATCGAAAGCTTTTCTTCCATTTTTTTTCCCAATTGAAACAGACAGACAGAGAGAGAAGAAAGCACCTTCTAGTGGTGAGTGGTCATGTCAAGATCCTTTCTCCCCCGTTTCTCCATCAGTCAGGATTTGGAGCATGTACACTGTGGACAGAAATAGCCAAGTCTGTAGAAATAATAACTAATGCAGTTTACCACTGAGCACAAAATTGAGTGGCATACTTGGAGAGAGACGAGTATGTACCTACATATCATGGTTTCCTTTTTAGCTCTGAGAGCAGGAGAGCTGTCAATCAGCATAAGGAATCCTTTACATTGGCCTGGCCCAAAAAGATGGGACATCTGGAAGTGGAGGCTTGTAGGTTATTGGTGAGTTTGAAATTCTCAGGTTGGTGATTAGAAAAGAAGGGCTAGGGGTAACAGGTGACATAGTGGTTAAGGAGCTGGACTCCCACGTGGGCAACTGCAGTTCAAATCCCAGACCCAGAGGCTTGAAACTCGCAGAGAGCATGCACGTGCACGCTCAAGATCCCAAGAGGAGAATGGAGAAGAGATTGCAGTGTGACCATCCCCTCTGGGGGGTGATTTCTCGCTTTCTGTCTCTATGTCTCTCTCTGTCTGTCTGGTGAGCGCACACGCCCTATAGCGAAAACCTCTCAAAAAAAAAAAAAAAAAAAACCTCTCAAAAAAAAAAAAAAAAAAAACCTCTCAAAAAAAAAAAAAAAAAAAACCTCTCAAAAAAAAAAAAAAAAAAAACCTCTCAAAAAAAAAAAAAAAAAAAACCTCTCAAAAAAAAAAAAAAAAAAAACCTCTCAAAAAAAAAAAAAAAAAAAACCTCTCAAAAAAAAAAAAAAAAAAAACCTCTCAAAAAAAAAAAAAAAAAGAACACTTACTTACATTGTTTGTAGACATGACTCCCCGTAGGCCCTTTGGAAAGGATTTTGGAAATAGGAAAGAGTAGTCAGAATTCCATCCTCAATACACATGCACCCAGCATGATTTTCAAGCCTCCAGGACCAGGATCCAGCTACCTTAATCACTATGCTATGGGGCTGGTGCTTACACTTACCAGAGAGAGAGAGAGAGAGAGGAAGGAAAAGTGAGAAATCACACATTACTATCTCCTCCAGTCTTGTCTTGGTGTTTTGGGCATGCACACACAGATGCCTGGTTTGATTTTCAAGCTGCCAGTTCAGGGACTCAAACTATGCAGTTGGCCATGTGAGATCCAGTGCCTTAAATTTCATGCCACCTGCTGGCCCCACAATAATTTTTTTTTAAGTAAAATCATGTCTCCCATAGGAATTTAAAATGAGTATGTGTTCACTGATTAGTTCATTAATTTATTCTGTACTATTCTAATTTCTCAAAATTAAAACTAAAACATTTTTTCTTTTAGTTTTTTTTTTAATTGCCAAATTGCACACCTGGCTCCCCAGAGAGCAGAAAGTACTACACAATGGGGCGTGGTCACAATATAATCCTTTCTTCTCCATTTCTCCATCCTGTTGGGATTATTTTTTTTTTTTTTGAGAGGCTTTTGCTATAGGGCACATACACTCACCAGAAAGACAGAGACAGAGAGACAGAAAGCGAGAAATTACCCCTCAGGGGGGATGGCCACACTGCAATCCCTTCTACTCTATTCTCCTCTTGGGATCTTGAGCATGCACACACACTCATTGGGTGTGAGTTTAAGCCACTGGGTCCAGGACCTGAACCACCGTCAGCTACATGGGAGTCCAGTAACATAGCCATTACGCCAACTGCTGGTCCCTCTTTGGGGATTTTGAGCATGTACACACATGCACCTGCTATGTTTTTCAAGCTACTAGGACTAGGATTCCAACCCTGGCCAATCAGGTAGGCCGTTGGTCCACCCTTTCCACAGAGAGGAAACTAGAGTCTACCAGACAAAATTTACTTGATTTCTATGAACAAGGATGGCATGTATCACTATCAGGCTTCCTGGAGTTAACTTGTTCCCCTATGAAACTGCATAATAACCAGACAATAAAAAACATAGAGAATCAGAAAACCCCAGAAAAGGCCTCTAGCCTAGCCTGGGTGGAAGAATGCCCATTTGTCTATTTCAAAGTCTTTCACAATTTTTCCTTAACTAACAGAAAGCAGGAATTTGGGTAGCAGAAAATCACACGTAATGCTGAAGTTAAGCACTGCACAGAGAGAGCCATATCCCATGTAGGCTATCAGGGTTTGAGCTCCAGCCCCTTGAGCTTATAAAACACACCAAGGGCATGCAGTGAGCACATGTTCCCAGGATCCTGACAAGAGGGAGAATTGGAGGGAGAAAAACTGCAGTATGACCAACTGTTGGGAGGTTCTCTTTCTCTCTGGAATATTCAAGAAAATTATTACTTTTCTAAATGTACAGTTTCCCACTGAGCCTCTCTCTGAGCCCCGTTCCCTGTATCCAGATGGCAGCAATTCATGGAAACTCTTCCCTAGGCATCTAGAAGTGTTGCAGAAAACCAGACTCTGAGAAATGGAAACCAGCACTCAGAGAAATTAGGAGAACTGTTTATTACGCCAGCAGGCATGGAGGAGTTAACACTCAAAATCTCCGGCCCTCACTGGGGGTTAGACATCATCTTTTATGGGGGAAGTGGGGAATGACAGGTCTTGGGGTAGAAATTGGGCTCAGATCCTGCCCTACACAGCGTCAAAGGGAGGAGGCAGAGAAGCAGAAGTCTAATCTATTCAAGGTACCAATCTATTCAAAGTACTAATCCACCCAAGGTTTTCAGGTTACCCTGTAGCAGGGAGGGACAGTAAGTTTGCCAGAGGGCAGAAATCTTAGACAGCTATCAGCCCCGAGTTATTAATCATAGGAATTTAAAAGTTTATAATGGAGGTACTCCTCCAAGATGGAGTCTCGCCTGCTTCAAAAACAGTGCTTGCTTTTGGTTGGAGGCTGATGCTGGTTATGAGTTGGGCACATGAGTCAGTGTCACTGTCTACCTCGCCTCTCCTTACTCTGAGGCAACAAAACAGCACTGCCCAAAAAGTGCCAGGGGACAAAGCCCCTCTCCTTGACAAAATTCTCTCATGGCTTTTGATAACATAAGGCTGGGTCCTCAGGATGACCCTAGCCACCCTTAAAAAGCTGCCTGAACAGAGGTTAAGGCGCTCATCATGTGGTGTGAAGTAAGACTCAGAAGGCGTCGTCTCAAGGGAAAAAGGAAAGTTTATTGAGAGAAAAAGCACCCTGATGTCTGAAGCCAGAGGTGCCTCAGCCATCTGCCAGGAATGAGAGGGCACCTTTTACAGGGTAATCAAGCTATTCTGGGAGACTATATGTGTGACTGATATGCAGGGGAAAAGGCATAGTAGGATAAGCATACATGAAACATTTGAGGGGTCTTTTTGATCCATCTCTGGGGAGTTAGACCACCCAATACTCACTTTGGGTCTTCACCTGCTACTTCCTGGGTCAGTGTGACCTTGCAGTAGCAGCACTGGAGTGTGGGCCCTTGCCAAGACCAATTATGCAGAAGTTTGGCCTCAGTTCCTTGTCAGGTCTGGAGCCATACCAAATGGTGCTCAGGAGAGCTTTACTGTCTGGGACCTTACAGCACTGGTTCTACATGGCCAACTGCACAGTTCTAGTCCCAGACCCAGCAGCTTAAAAATCATACCAGGAGCATGTGCATGTGTGCTCAAGATCCCAAGAGGAAAATGAGAGGAGAAGAGATTGCAGTGTGGCCAACCCCACTGCAAGGTGATTTTTCACTTTCTCTCTCTCTTTTTCTCTCTCTCAAGCACATGCACCAGACCAAAAAAAACTCAGTGTCTCCAGAAAATTTTACAGTTTGTTCCAGTCAAAATCTAGTGTCATAGACTCAGGTTCCTGAGTGCCCTCTTAGAGCAGTTCCTATACTTGCGATTAAAAGTCCTTTCTCTGGCCCTTTGGGATGTGAATCTACCCCCAGAGCTGTCTGAAGGACCTGAAAGGTGATTGTTTGGAAATGCAAGCATTCAAGGTAGTATCTCTTACTCTAGCTCCCAACCCATGGCTGCCTTGCTGACTCACACTGCCTCCCATGCTAGAAGTGGAGGCTGGTTTCTCTGGGGGCACTGTGGCCTTACTGGTTAAGGGAGCTGAACCTGTGGACAGAAGGCTGACTGCTTTTTCCTATTTTTTCCAAAGTCCTTTCCAGAGGGCCTGGGGTTCATGCCCACAAACATTAACAGACCATTTTTTCCATTAACGGGATTCTTCCTACATCCTGTCCCTGGCATAGTATCTTTGAGTTGTATATTTCAACCAATTACAGTATATTCTTTTGCTTATCTCTTCCCCAGACACAGAACTTCCCTTTCCTTGAAATGTAGATTAAGCATTTGTTTTACAAATCTCTTCCCAAAGCACAGATCTTTCCTTCCAATCACCAACCTTGAAATTGTGGAACCCACCTATAACCTACAAGCCCCCCACTTCCACATGTCTCACATTTTTGGGCCAGACCAATGGAAATCTCTTCACTAATTTTGTCTGTCACTCTCAAAAAAATCAAATAGAAGGAACTCCTGTACCTGATCACCCCGAGAAAGATATGTTTGCCTCCTCTCCGGGCCTAGGTCACTCATATTCTGCTTGGAAATAAACAGCATTCATTATTATTAATTTTGGGGGCTGGCAGGTGGCATGGTGGTTGGGGGCACTGGACTCCCACATGGCTCCCACATGACCATAGTTCAAGTCCCAGACCTGGCAGCTTGTTTTCTCACTTTCTCTCTCTGTGTCTTGCTCTGATCAAATTTAAAATAACAATAATGATAAATGAAATAAAGAAATTCTTTTTTAAAAATTTTTAATTATTAATTTTTTTAGAGTTGGTTATTTTCCATTGACAACCTTATGAGGCCAATTGTGCACTGATAACTTGAAAATCACACGGAGTGTGTGGAAGTGCCCCAAACCTGACAGGATAGAGAAATAAAGGAGACAGGATTACAACGTGACCATGCCTCATTAAGAGGGATTGCTCCCTCTTCCTTTCTCTCACTTTCTTTTTCTCTGTTTCTCCTGAAAGAGAATCCACCCTCTGGAATTTTTTTCCTTTCTTTCTTTCTCTCTTTCTTTTTTTTTTTTTTTTTTTTTTTCGGTTTTTGCCATATGGCACATGCACTCACCAGAAAGTGACAGTAAGGGAAATTGAGAAATCACCCCTTATGGGGAGCTTGACCTCACCACAAACCCTTCTCCTCCATTCTCCTCTTGGGATTTTGAGTTTGTGTACACATATACCCAGTGTGATTTTCAAGCTGCTGGGTCTGGGATTATAACTGAAGTTGACCATATGGAAGTCCAGTGCCTTAACCACCATGCTACCTGCTGGCCTCCATTATTATTTTTTTAATTGCATAATATTTTATGGTGCGAATATACAACAGTTTATTGAACCAAATTCCTATGGCTGAGTATTTTCAAGTAGTTTCAAATGTATTGCAATTAAAATAATGATGCAATCGAATAACATTGTGGAACCAGCCCATAGGGCAGTTATTAATCACTGTACAGAGGAAGCCAATACCCAATGGCCAGAGTATAAGTCTTGACCCAGCAGCTTGAAAAATACACTGGGCACACATGTGACCAGGATCCTAATGGGACAGAGAATTGACAGAAAAAGATGGTGGTGTGACCAGGTCCTGTGGGAGTTGTCTCCCCCCTCTCCTTTACTCCCTCCTTCCCTCTCTTTCTCTCATGCATGTATACACATCCTCTGACGTAAAACAGTAATACTAACATTGTACATAAGTATTTTCGAATCATTATGCATAGCTTCAGAATAAAATCCTAGACATAGCGTTCCCAAGTCAAATGTTAAATGAACGTGTAGTTATATAGTTATGCAGTGGAGAGTAAAATTGCTCTGTCAGAGCTTTATCATGTTTTCTACACAGAAGTAGTTACTTCTCCACAGCCTTGCCAGTAGAGTATATTGTCAAGCTTTCAGATGTTAGCCAATCAGGTAGGTGTGGTTAATCTTTTCCCTTAGATTTTTACTATAGAGTGTGTGTGCTTGCTAGCAAGAGACAAAGACAAAGGAAAAGTGAGAAATGCTCCCCCCCCAAGAAGGGAAGGTGCACCATAATCCCTTCTCCCTTCTCCTCTTAGGATTTTGGGCTTGCAGCACATGAGCCTAGTGTGATTTCAACACACCAGGCTCAGGACTCGAACCGTGAAGCTACATGATATCTGACACCTTAACCTCTACACCACCTGCTGGCCCAAGGTTAACTATTTTAACCTAAAGACTGTTCTCTATTTCCAGCAAATCATACCCATAAACCAATTATCACTATTTGGAAGGGCCATACAGAAAGTACTAGCTCCACCTGGTGGTATCATGTCTAGTTGCAGGAAAGGTACCTTTCTTCACAGCTGTTTGTGCATTTCCATTGATTTTCACTTACCTACATTTTGTGCCCCTTCTCCAATAAATAAATAAATAAATAAATAAATAAATAAAACCTGCCTCCTAACCCTTCTTCTGGGTTGCATCACACGCCACACTCTAAACTTCCCCAGTTAGATGAGTACTAAAATAATCCACACCTACTCAGTTTACTGTCTGCACTGACATGAATTTACTTTACTAATTAAAGTTCTGCTTAAACAAGTCCTTACTGTTCCAGGAAACGCTTCCCCAGGAAGATGAGGTTGCAAATAACTAGACACTCCAGCTAAATAAACATCATTAGAGTATAATGGCTGATCGGACAAGAATCTTGGGAACTTTCCCTCATGATTTTCCACTGTTAAAACTAAGATAGGAGACTATTGTTTGGGTTGGAGCTCAGCACCAGGCCCTGACAGACTAGACGAAAAGTCAAAATGGAGGGTCAGTCCTATAGCCTAGTGGTTAAGGGAGTCTGCTCCCACATGGCAAACTACAGTTCAAATCCTGACCCCAGCAGCTTGAAAAACATGCCAGGTGCGTGAGTTTGCATGCTCCAAATCCTGAAATGGAGAGAGGATTGCTATGTGCCATGCCTCACTGGGGGGTGCTTTCTCTCTCTTTCTCTGGCAAGTGCATGTGCCCTCTGACAATTAAAAATGAAAAAAGAAGGGGCCAGCAGGTGGCATGGTGGTTAAGGCACTGGAATCTCAAATGGACAACTGCAGTTCAAGTCCTGGACCTGGCAACTTGAAAATCACACCGCACACTTGTGTAGGCATGCCCAAATTCTCGGGAGGAGAAGGGATTGTAGCATGGCCCTCTTCCCTGGGGGTGATTTCTCACTTTCCCTCTCACTTACTGTCTCTGTCTCCCTGTGGTGAGCATACACACTCTATGTCAAAAATCTTTAAAAAAAGAAAGAAAAAGAAAAGAAAGGAAAACAGAAAGAAAAAAAGGGCAAAAATAAAAATGGAGCCCCTCATGTCCCCATATAACCAACCCAAATATGATATGGCCTTCAGAGAAATCAGGAGTGATAACAGCCTAGTTTTCCAAACAGTTTCAATCAACATTTCCCTCCTGTTTTAATCCTTAAACAAAATAAGTAATCTGGAGCCAGCCAGTGGCATAGCAATTAAGATGGCTGGATCCTACATAACTGACAGTGCAGTTTGAGTCCTGGGTCGGGAGGCTTGAAAAACATGCTGGGCATGTGTGCATGTATGCCCAAAATCCTAAGAGGACAGTGGAGGAGAGGGAGTGAAATATGGCCATTCCCCTTGGTGGTACTTTCTCTCTCTCTCTCTCTCTCTTAAAGCTTTCTGTCCCCTTGTGCCTTTTTCTTGCTAAATTGTCTCCTTCTCTCACCTAGGACAGAATCCTCATGGTTTTCCATTTATAATTCAATCTTATTTTCTGTGACGTGTTTTCTACTTTTTTCTTCTCTTTTTGTTCTAATTCTTTCCTTCTTTTTCCTTTGCTTTTCTTCCTATTTCTGTTTTTCTACTTTCTTTTTCTTTTACCTTACTTTCTTATTTTACTGCTCAGCCCTTACGCACTGCCTAGAGAAGTCTAGGTGCATAGTAGCTAAACATCTGAATATTGTGAGATTTAGAGAATTCTTTGCCCCTTACTCTACTGGTTATAAAAGGAGTGAAACTCCCCTTCATAGATCCAACTTCAAAACTCATCTTGTGATTATGACACTGGAGGACACAGTAGAAGGGATAAAATAGCACTGAATTATTTCACAGCAAAGGGAAACACATGAGCTCACAGTTACAGAATTCTCCAACAACTTAGCCAAAAGTGAACATATTACCAAATGACTGAAAATCAGAGAAGAGCCTCAAGAATGAGAAAATTAAGTAATACATCTCCAGCAAGGGAAGATTGTAATTTGTCTCCAGGTAAGGAAAAAGAAGAGGCTGTTACTGTAATGCCAGAAAAAGAATTTAGAATATTATGGTAACAAAACTCTATGAGATGGAAGAGAAAAGAGATGTTGAGCTCCAAGAGATGAGGAAGTCCTTCCACGATATGAAAGAAGAATTGGACACCATAAAGAAGAATCAAAAAGAACTGTTAGATATAAAGGCTGTAATAATGGAAATCAAAACCTCCATTGAACATATTAAAAGCAGGTTAGACATGCAGAAGATCAAATCTCGGAGGTACAAGACCTAGAAAAAATTATCAAAAATACTGAGAAAATAACCAAGAAAAATTAGGATAATATATGAGAAATACTAGATTCCATGAAACACCCAAACATCCAAGTAATTGGTATCCCAAAAGGTGAAGAAACTAATAAGGGCATTGATAATTTATTCCACAAAATCTTGGAATAAAACCTTTCCAAATCTAGAGAAGTACTCAAACATTCAGACCAAAAAAACCACAAAGAACCCCAAATAAATTCAATTCAAGAAGATCCTCTCCATGGCACATCATACCCAAAGTGGCCAAACCACAAAGACAAGATACTAAGACTAGCAAGAGAGAAACGTCAAGTAACTTAAAAAGGCTATCCCATCAGGTTACCACCAGACCTATTATCGGATACAATGCAAGCAAGAAAAGAATGGGGAAATATATTCAAAGTGTTAAATGAAAAATAATTTTCAACCAATTATACTATACCTGGCAAGATTATCCTTCGTATGGGGAAAAAAAAAAAAGATAAAAATGGGGACCAGCAGTTAGCATAATGGCTATGTTGCTGAACTCTCATATAGTCCACCACGGTTTGAGTCCCAGAGCTGGTGGCTTAAACTCACGCTGGGTGCATGTGCATGCGTGCCCAAGATCCTGGGAGCACAGATGCCTTATAACAAAAACCTCGTTAAAAAAAAAAAAAAAAAAAAAAGATAAAAAATCTTCTTGAATAAAAAATCCTGAAAGAATTTACCAACTTCAGGCCAGCTCTTCAAAAATTCTGAAAGGAGTGCTATACCAAGAAAACTAAAGACAGACAGACAGCAATAAGAGAACAAAAAACAACAAGAATATGGCCCAGGGACCAGCAGTTAGTGTAATGGCTATATCGCTGGACTCCCACGTAGTCGACCAAGGTTCAAGTCCTGGAGCCAGCGGCTTAAACTCACGCCAGGCGCGTGTGCATGCGTGCCCAAGATCCCGGGAGGAGAATGGAGGAGAAGGGATTGCGGAGTGGCCATTCCCCCTGGGGGGTGATTTCTTGCTTTCTATCTCTCTGTCTCTTTCTGTCTTTCTGGTGAGCGCACGCACCCTATAGCGAAAACCTCTCAAAAAAAAAAAAAAGAATATGGCCCACTTAATGGTAGGGACAAGTCAAGTCCGGAAATATCGATAATAACATTGAATGTTAATGAGTTAAATTCATTAATCAAGAGACACAGATAGACTGGCTGATTTCAGACAAAATAAGGTGTAAGACAGAAACAACAAGAGACAAAGAAGGGCATTACATAATAGTAAAGGGGAAAATTTATCCAGAAGAAATAATACTTATAAATAGCTATGCACCTGAGACCAGCAGTTGGCATAATGGCTATGTTGCTGAACTCCCATGTTGTGGACCGTGGTTCAAGTCCCAGACCTGGTGGCTTAAACTCATGCTGGGCCTGTGTGCATGTGTGCCCATGATCACAAGAGGAGAATAGAGGAGAAGGGATTGCGGCATGGCCATCCCCCCGAGGGGTAATTTCTCGCTTTCTGTCTCTCTGTCTTTCTTGCAAGCGCACATGCCCTATAGCAAACACCTCTTCAAAAAAAATTTTTTTTTAAAGCAAAGAGATTCAGGACCTAAATAATACCATAAATAATATGGACTTGACAGACATCTATAGAACTTTCCACCCAAAAAACACAAAATATACATTTTTATCAGCCCCACATAGTACCTTCTCAAAGATGTACCACATGATAGGGCACAAAACCACCCTTTACAGATTCAGAGGCATAGAAACTATACCCAGCCTTTTCCAATCATGATGAAATTAAACATGATATTAATCTCAGGAAAAACCCTGAAAATACAGAAATACATGGAAACTAAATAACCTACTTCTGAATGACTTCATGACTACTGAAGAGATTAAGGCTGAAATCAAAAGAGTCAGGGAAACAATAATGAGTGCATGAGCTCCCATAATCTACGGGACACTGCAAAAGCAGGCAGAAGAGGGAAGTTCACAGCAAATAGTGCACACAAGAAAAAGAGAGAGAGGTGGCAAAAGGGCAACATAACATCATGCCTCAGGGAACTGGATAAACAACAACAAAAAAATCCAAAAAATGCCAGGAGAAAAGAAAGAATTAAGATTCAGGCAGATATAAATAAAATAGAAAATAAATGAACTATACAGAAAATAAATGAAAGCAAAAGCTGGTTCTTCAAAAAGATAAACAAGATTGACACACCATTAGCTAGCCTAATTAAGATGAGAGAAAAGAATCAGGTAAATCAAATTCTCAGTGAATCAGGCAACATAACAACAGACATACTAGAAATACCAAATATCATTAAAGGATACTATGAGGGATTATACGCCAACAAACAAGAGACCCTGGATGAGATGGACAAATTCTTGAACACATATAATCTACCAAGATTGACTCAGGAGGACATAGGAAGTCTGAATAGACTCCTAACAAGCAATGAGACTGAATTAGTAATAAATAACCTCCCATCAAAGAAAAGTCCAGGGCCCAATGGCTTCACTGCTGAATTTTACAAAACTTTTAATGAAGGGGAACCAGTAGTTAGCATAATGGATATGTCGCTGGACTCCCACGTAGTCGACTGCGGTTCGCGTCCCGGACCCGGTGGCTTAAAACTCACACCGGGCGCATGTGCGTGCGTGCCCAAGATCCCAAGAGGAGAATGGAGGAGAAGGGATTGCGGCGTGACCATCCCCCCTGGGGGGTGATTTCTCGCTTTCTGTCTCTCTGTCTCTCTCTGTCTGTCTGGCGAGCGCACGCCCTATAGCGAAAACCTCTCCAAAAAAAAAAAACCTTTTAATGAAGAGGTAACCCCTATTCTACTCAAACTGTTTCTAGAGATCCAAAAGGAAGGAACCCTTTCAAATTCATTTATGATGCCTCCATCATCCTCATTCCCTAAATGGATAAGGATACAACAAAAAAGGAAAACTAAGACCTATATCTCTGATGAATGAATATACATGCAAAAATTCTCAACAAGATACTTACTAACTATATTCAACAGCATACAAAAAAGATTATTCATCATGACCAGGAAAGCTTTATTCAACATTCGCAAAACCATAAATGTAATACACCATATTAACCGAAAGAAAGATAAAAGCCATTATAATCAGTTCAATCAATGCAGAAAAAGCACTTGACAAAATACAGCATTCCCTTATAATTAAGACTGTCAGTAAAATCGACATAGAAGGATCGTTTCTCAGCATAATAAAAGTCATCTATGAAAAGCCTATAGCTAACATTATACAGAATAAGGAAAAGCTGAAAGGACTAAAAAAGGTACAAGACAGGACAGCCACTCTCTCCACTTCTATTCAATGTAATACTAGAAGTCCTAGCCAATGTGATCAGACAAGAGGATGTAATAAGAGGTATTTCAATAGGGAAAAAAGAGTTGAAATTATCTCCGTTTACAGATGACATGATTGTATACATAGAAGACTCAATAGCACCCACGGAAAAACTTATTTTTATTCTTTTTTCCTTTTTTTTTTTTTTTGAGAGATTTTTTCAATAGGGCGAGTGTGCTCACCAGAAAGACAGAGAGAGACAGAGAGACAGAAAGCAAGAAATCACCCCCAGAAGGGATGGCCACACCGCAATCCCTTCTACTCTATTCTCCTCTCAGGATCTTGGGCACTCACACACATGTGCCTGGTGTGAGTTTGAGCCACCAGGTCTGGGATTTGAACCACGGTCGACTACATGGGAATCCAGTGACACAGCCATTATGCTAACTACTGGTCCCGAAAAAACTTCTTGAAGTAATAAATGTATAGCAGGATACAAAATGAACTTACAAAAATTTATACCATTTCTTTTCTTTTTTTTTTTTTTAATTTCGAGAGAGAGATTTTTGCTATAAAGCGAGTGTGCTTGCCAGAAAGACAGAGAGAGACAGAGAGACAAAGCAAGAAATCACCCCTCAGGGGGGATGGCCACGCAGCTATTCCTTCTCCTCCCTTCTCCTCTCGGGATCTTGGGCACACATGCACCCACGTCCAGCATGAGTGTAAGCCACAAGGTCCGAGACTCAAACTATGGGCAAACTACATGGGAGTCCAGTAATGTAGCCATTACACCAATTGCTGGTCCCATAAATCTATAACATTTCTATATACAAACAACAAGCAGACAGACACAGAACTGAAGAAAGTAATCCCATTTACCATAGCCACAAAAAGTATAAAATACCTACGAATAAAACTAACCAAGGAAGTTAAGGACCTCTGTAAGGAAAACTATGAAAATCTTAAAAGAGAAATTAAAAAATGACACAAAAAAGTAGAAGGACATTCCATGTTACTGAACTGGGAGAATTAATATAATCAAAATGGCAATACTACCCAAATTCATCTACATATTTAATGGAAACCCGTATAAAATTGTAAGAGATATTCTTCATAGATCTAGAAAAGACAATCATAGAATTTGTCTAGAATCATAAAAGACCCTGTATTGCCAAAGAAATTCTATACAAAAAGAGAGGAGTGGGTGGCATCTCACTTCCCAACCCAAAAATATATTACAAACCTGTGGCAGTCAACACAGCATGGTATTGGCACAAAAACAGACATGACCAATGGAACAGAGCAGAGACACCAGAAATAAACCCCAAAACATACAGCCAACTGATCTTTGAAAAAGGGTACCAATCAATCCAATGGGAAAAGGAAAACCTCTTTAGTAAATTGTGCTGGAAAAACTGGGTACCCACCTGCAGAAAGATGAATCTGAACCCCTATTATCACTTTTAACAAAAATCAACTCAAAGTGGATCAAAGATCTAAGCCTAAGACCACAAACTAGAAAACACTGGGGAAACTCTTGGAGACATTGGGGTAGGCAAAGACTTCTTAAGTAAGATCCCCAAAGCACAGGCAAATCCCCAAAATAGACAGGTGGGATTACATCAGATTAAAAACTTTCAGTACAACAAAGGATACAATAATTAGTGTGAGTCAACAACTCTTGGAATGGGAGAGAATTTTTTTTAACTATCTCTCAGATAACAGACTGATACCCAGAATACACAGGGAACTCAAGCAACTAACCTGGAAGAAAATGATTAACCCAATTAAAAGATGGGAAAATGATCTGAATGAACAACTCTCTAAGGAAGACATACAAATAACCAAAAAGCATATGAAAAAATGCTCAACGTCCTTCATCATAAGGGAGAGTCAGCTCAAAAGCACAATGAGATACCACCTAAACACAGTCAGAATGGCAAAGATTAAAAACAACAAAAAATGATAAGTGTTGGTGGGGATGTGGTGAAAGGGGAGCTCTCCTACATTGTTAGTGGAAATGTAAATTGGTCCAGTCACTGTGGAGAACATTATGGAGGTTCCTCA
>NW_006201251.1:146854-150293 GCF_000334495.1 Tupaia belangeri chinensis
GCATTAGCTCCTTTACTAATTTTCTCGAAGCCTTCCTTGGCAATAGAGTGTGCCAGTACAGTAGCAGTGGTGGTACCATCCCCAGCCTCTTCGTTTGTGTTACTGGCAACATCTTGAACAAGTTTAGCTCCAGTATTTTTATATTTATCCTTTAAGTCAATTGATTTTGCAACAGTCACGCCATCTTTTATTACTTTGGGACTTCCCCAACTTTGTTCAATAATTACCGTTCTTCCTTTTGGCCCCATTGAAACAGCTACAGCATCGGCTAAAAGGTCTACACCTTGAAGCATTAAGGCTCGGGCATCGGCACCAAATTTAACATCTTTGGCATAAGCCTGAGTGAGATGAGGAGCCAGTGCCCAGGACACGGGCGCGGCAAGGTAACCTGTCGGTGGCGAGTGAGGGACAGAGTGCCAACATTCCTACATTGTTGATGGTAATGTAAATTGGTCCCGCCACTGTGGAGAACAATATAGAGGTTTCTCAAAGACCTTCGAATAGAATTACCATATGATCCAGCAATTCCACTCCTGGGTATCTACCCAAAGGACAGAACACTCAGTCGCCAAAGTGTTTGAACAGCTATACTTATTGTGACATTATTCATGATTGCTAAGACATGGAACCATCCCAAATGTCCACAAACGGATGAATGGATAGAAAAAGTGTGGCACATGTACTCCATGGAATACTATTCAGCCAAACAAAACAAGACTCTAGCATTTGACAGAAAGTGGACAAACATGGAAGATTTATTGCTGAGTGAAGCAAGTCAGGCTATGAAACAGAGATATTGTGTGTCTCCACTTAACATACAGTGACTGTCTACACTCCATGGTAGAGAGCAAAAGACTAGAGGACATAAAAGCATTAAAAATTGTTATGGACACTGGGAGCAAAGTGGAAGGAGAGTGAGAGAGGGGGAAAGTGCAGGAAGAAAAATTGGGGGGAAAAATGAGAAGACATTTGTGGGACACAGACATGGTTTGTTGCCTGCTGATGATGTTGTATATACTATTCTCAACTTGCCTGGTGTGTGGCATATATCATATTGGGTAAAATCTCTTTACAATCTAAATGATGTGTAGCAATTTAATATACAAATAATAATAAAACCTTTTTAAAAAGGTTCTGTTCAACTCCTTGGAACACTTATTCTATTTTAGGGCATAAAATATTACCTGGTTCTAAACCCGCAAGTAAAGTTAATTAAGATCTTTAAATTGTTCTCATTTTGTTTTTTGACACCATGATCCTAAATTATTTTTCATAAATTATTCCCAATCCCAATCCAGCATAGTGGTTATAGTGCTGGACTTCAACATGGCTGTCTACGGTTCAAGTCCTGGACCTGGTGGCTTGCAAATCATTCCAGGCATGTGTGCTTGTGTGGCCAAAAATACAAGAGAAGAATAGAGAGAGGATTGTGGGATTGCAATGCAGCTATCCCCTCTGTGGGGTGATTATTCACTTTCCCTTCTCACTGTCTCTCTCTGTCTCTCTCCAGCGAGCACAAGTGCCCTATGAAAAAAACCTTAAAAAGAGAGAAAAAGAAAAAGAAATCTCGGGACCAGCAGTTATCATAATGGCTATGTCACTGGACTCCCATATAGTCGACCGTGGTGGTTTAAACTCACGCCAAGCGCATGTGCATGCCTGCCCAAGATCCCAAGAGGAGAATGGAGAAGGGATTGAGGCGTGGCCATCCCCCCTGGGGGGTAATTTCTCACTTTCTGTCTCTCTGTCTCTCTCTGTCTGTCTGGCGAGTGCACACGTCCTATAGCAAAAATTAAAAAATAAAAAAATAAAAATTTCAGTGAACATGGAAAGCCCATGTCCCCAACATATGGTTCAGGAATTAACCAAGAAGCCATCTGGAGCTTTGATAAGGAGTGATGGTTATGAGACGCTGTCCCGCAGCTCCTGTGCAGCAAGCACTTGCATGGCTTGTTAGAAATCCAGCATGGGGAGTGTCCTTAGAATTCTGACTCTGGAGAGACCAGCAGTTGGTGTAGTGTCTATGTCTCTAGACTCCCATGTAATCAACCGCTGTTCAAGTCCCAGACACAGTGGCTTAAACTCATGCTGGGCATGTGTGCATGCATGACCAAGATCCCAAGAGAACGGAGGAGAAGGGATTGCAGTGTGGCCATCCCCACTAGGGGGAGCGATTTATCACTTTCTATCTCTCTGGCTCTCAGTCTTTCTGGTAAGCGCACATGCCCTATAGCAAAAACCTCTCAAAAAATAAAAATAAAAGAATTCTGACTCTGGAACCTGTCTGGTTGGCTTCTGCCTCCACTACTCATAACTACAGGACTTTGAGTACCTAATGAGAAGAATAACAGAACCTACCTTTTACCTTACAAATCAGGAGGACTAAATGAGTTTTACATGTACAGCCTTTGTTTCTGTTTTTGTTTTTGTTTTTGCTATAGGGCGCATGTGCTCATTGAGAAAGAGAGATAGAAGGAAAGTGAACCCACCTCAGGGGGATGGCCATGCTGCAATTCCTTCTCCTCCATCTCCTCTGGGATTTGGGGCACGTACACATGCCCACTGTATCTTCCAAGCTGCCAGGTCCTAGATTCAAACATTGCGTTCGAACATGTGGGATCCAGCCACCCTTACCTCCATGCCACCTGCTGGCCCAATGTCAAGCTTTTAGAACAATGCCTTGTACAGAATGCTGCCCCTATGGATCACCTTCACCATGATTCCTAAATTCAGAGTTTACGTGCACACACACACGCACATGTGCATGCATGCACACTCATGCATACACACACACACACACACGTGCACACACACACACAAAGAAGCTTACAGGCCTCAGGTGTTCTGGGTACAAACACAGAGTTCACAATCCTGCTGGGAATGTGGAAACATTGGTGGAAAACGATAACGAAGAAAGACCTGGGCTCTGGGAGCTGCCCTTGTCCCTGGTTTGTCCCTCCAACTACATTGAGCTTTCCAGGCTGCCTTCCCAGAGGTGAGGAAGAGGACTCATCCTGGCAGCTAGCCATTTTTATATAGGCTGATGTCTCCCTGGTGAAGGCCTCAGTGTGGTGCTTACCGGACACCTCCACACCTGATACTAAGAGCCAGGGCAGAGGCAGGAGGAGCGCTGAACTCAGAGCCCTTACTTCGGTGTGCAGGTATCAGTGAGGCCACTTCTTCCCCTTCTCGGCCATGCGGCCTGCTCCACTGACTCCTCTATCCACATACCAAGAACAAAGTGTTTGTGGTGATAGGTTTTAAACATTCAGGGGATCAGCAGTTGGCATAATAGCTATGTCGCTGCACTCCCATATAGTCAACTGAGGTTCAAGTCCTGGACCTGGTGGCTTAAACTCATGCCAGGCACATATGAGTGCATGCCCAAGATCCCGAGAGGAGAATGGAGAAGGGATTGCAGCATGGCCATCCCCCCCCC
>NW_006201251.1:157654-187781 GCF_000334495.1 Tupaia belangeri chinensis
TTGCTCTCTGTCTCTGTCTTTCTAGGGAGCGCACATGCCCTATAGCGGAAACCTCTCCAAAAAAAAAAAAACTCTAAATAAATAAATAAATAAATAAATAAATAAATAAATAAATAAATGCAAGCATTCAGGACCTGGGATCCTCTGTCTCCATCTCTTTCCTGCTTATTTTCATTTGGCATGTGTGTGTGTGGCAGGTGACAATGCTGGGGACAGCCGACAGCAGCTCCTGAGTTATCTCAGCTTATCTCATTCAGGCGTTGAGACTTGACATCTATTCATTCACCTTCTATTGGCTGGGCATGACGTGAACACAAGGACACGGATGACGCAAGTAAGGAGTTGTACGTCATAATGGATGTGTCCCTGAACGCTGCTACAGTTATCTCCACGTTGCTTACTCTATGAATCAGCTACAGCAGAAACTAGACTCAAGTCCTTAAATGGCTCCATTAGCAAGAGTCTCTCCATCAGGGGCCCGGCCCTCTCCCAGCACTGCCCACTGGTTCCAAGACATCTCCTTTCCTCTCCAACTGGCTCTGATGACAGCCCTAATTTTTTTCCTTCTGTCTTCTGAGTTCCTTTTTCCCCAGAGATGCTATAGTTCAGAAACAAATGAATCTTAAAGTTTGTATTAAAAAGCTGGGGGCCAGCAAGTGGCATGGTGGTTAAGATGCCAGACACTCCCATATGTCCAACCACAGTTTGAGTCCTGGATCTGGTGCTTGCTTTCTCACTTTCCCTCTGTGTGTGTGTGTGTGTGTGTGTGTGTGTGTGTGTGTCAAAATAAAATAAATAAATAATAAATTAAATAATTTTTTAAAAATAATTTGTATTAAAAATTAAATATGGGGCCAGCAGGTGGCATGGCGGTTAAAGGTGTTATATTCCTACATGGCCAACCGCGGTATAAAAGCAGCTTCCTTTCTCTCTCTGTTTCTCTCTGGTCAAATTAAAAAATAATAACAAATGTAATTAAATACATTAAAAATTCTTTTTTTTAATGCAGGAGGGGGGGCAGCAGTTGATGTAGTGGTTAAGGTGCTGAATCCCACATGGTCAACTCCACAGTTTGAGCCCAAACCTGGTGGCTTGAAAAATTGATATGTAAGGACCCTGAATTCATGAATAACTCAGGGCTGATAGCTGCCTGAAATTTCTGCCCTCTAGCAAACATACTGCCCCTCTCCAGAGCTACGGGATAACCTGAAATCTTGAATGTATTAGTACCTTGAATACATTAGTGCCTTGAATAGATTAGTACCTTGACTAGATTAGACTTTCTACTTCTCTGACTCCTCCCTTTGACACTGCATAGGGTGGGTTCTGAGCCCATTCCCCATCCCAAGACCTTTCCTCCCCCAATTCCCCCATAAAAGACCCCATGTCCAACCCCCAGTCAGGACCAGAGATTCGGAATATTAACTCCTCCATGTCTGCCAATGTAATAAACAGTTCTCCTAAACTCTCTGAGTTCTGCTTTCCATTCCTCGGTGTCTGATTTTCTGCAACAAAACGACACCAGGTGGAACCAGTAAATGGCATGATGTTTAAGTCGTTGGACTCCCATGTAGTCAACCGTGGTTCAAGTCCAGGACCAAGTGGCTTAAAACTCATGCCAGGCACATGTCTGAAATCCCAATATGAAAATGGAGTGTGAGGACTCACTTAGTAAAACACATTTTTCTGAGTGGGACAAGAGGGCTGTGGATTAGAAACAAACATAAAAATAAACACACAAAGACATACAAGTACAGAAAAGTGAGAACTGGGTGAGCCCAGCTTCTCCAATGGAGAAAGCCATGACCCTAAACAAGTCCCAGGTTTATTATTTTATAGGGCAGAAAATGGAAGAAGAGGAAATAGAATGCAAAGTCAATTGTTTTCAGATGTTAATCTGCTGAAGATGTAAAAATGACTGGCGCCATGTAGTTTCTCTAATCTTTTGGGACCAGTTCTGATGAAACACATGTAGCTTCCTTTAGAACGATACTGCTCTGCAGTTTCAATAACAACAGGCAGTTAGCATATTTGCATACCAATTAGCCTCATCGCTATGCAAATGACAGCTTACAGAACTGCATTTCTGCATGTGTCTAAAGGTCACCATGTTTGCTCAAAATGGCCACTCTCCACAATAAAGGATAAGGAATTGCAGTGTAGGTATCTTCCCAGAAGGTGATTTCTCACTTTCTGTCACTCTGTCCGTCTTTCCAGCAAGGTACACGCCTTAAAGCAAAAATCTCTAAAAGAAAGAAAATCATACCAAGCTACGTGTGCATGCATGCCCATTGTGGAGAGTGGTCAAACATGGTGACCTTAAGACACAGAAACGTGGTTCTGAGATTCATTGGCATAGCAATGAAAGCAATTTGCATGTGAATATGCTAACTGCCTATTGTTGAAACTGCAGAGCAGTACTGGGCTAAAGGAAACCATGTGTGTTTATCAGATTTCACTCCCAAAGATCAATGAAACTACATAGTGCCAGCCGTTTTTGCATCTTCAGACAATTAACATGCCCAAACAACTGGCTTTGTATTCCATTTCCTCTTCTCCCATTTTCTGCCCTATAAAATAATAAACCTGGGACAGGTTTAGGGTCACAACTTTCTCCATCACAGAAGTTGGGCCCACTCAATCCTCAATTTTCTATACTTGTATGTCTTCATGTGTTTATTTTTATGTTTACTACTACTACTACTACTACTACTACTACTACTACTTCTTTTTCCTCTCCTCCTCCTCCTCCTCCTCCTCCTTCTTCTTCTTCTTCCTCTTCTTCTTCTTTTGGAGAGGTTTTTGATATAGGGTGTGTGTGCTTGCCAGAAAGACCAAGAGAGAAAGCAAGAAATCATTCCTGGGGGTATGACCACGCCACAATCCCTTCTCCTCCATTCTCCTCTCAGAATCTTGGACTCACATGCACACACACCCGACGTGAGTTTAAGCCACTGGGTCTGAAACTCGAACCACAGTTGACTACATGGTAGCCCAGCGACATGGCCTTTATGCCATCTGGGTGGTCCCTATGTTTATTTCTAATCCGCAGCACCCCCTCTCAGAAAAACGCATTTTGCTAAGTGGGTCCCAGTAGCCCGCAAGAAGAGTATGGGGAAGAACTTGTAGTGTGGCTGGCTATCCTGCTGGGGGATTTCTCACATTCCTTCTGTCTCTCTCTCTGGCAAGCACGTATAATCTGGCAAATACTGAAAGCAACAAATAAATGGGAACCTAAAGTGGTGGCACAGCAGTGACACAATGCTCAGCCACAGGGATGGTCCTGGGACCATGTTCTGAGGTCTCCTTGTACATGCCAGGCATGTGCACATGGTGGGGGTAAATCACAGCATGACAGGACTCCTTCAAGGGTGCCTGCCACCTCTCTCAAGAAATAAGCTTAACTTTTCAAAATTGATGTTTTGGGGGCTGGCAGGAGGTGTGGTGGTTAAGAACAATGAATTCCCACATGGTTAACTGTAGTTTGAGTTCCAGACCTAATGGCTTGTTTTCTCACTTTCCTTCTCTCTCTCCCCCTCTGGTCAAATTAAAAATAAATAAAGTTAAACAAAATATATATTTTTTCTTTTGGAGAGGTTTTTTTGCTATAGGGTTCATGTGCTCACCAGAAAGACAGAGAGAGACAGAAAGTGAGAAATCATCCACCAAGGGGATTGCCACACCACAATCCCTTTTTCTCCATTCTCCTCTCGGGATTTTGGACACACACGCACACGCTCCCAGTATGAGTTTAAGCCACCAGGTCCAGGACTTGAACCACTGTGGACCTTATGGGAGTCCAGTGACATAGCCATTATGCCAACTGCTGGTTCCAATAATTCTTTAAATAAACAAAAAAAAATTGGTGTTTGCTTTTTTTTCACCCCCTACATTCAATTTCTAGCCTATCGTCAGTTTTCATGTTTTGTTTTGAATGTTTGTTACACAGGACGCCCGTGCTTGCCAGAGGAATTAAGAAACCACCCCCATCCTGGGGTGGGAGGGATGGCCCCACCACAGTCTCTTCTCCACTCTCCTCTTTGGATTTGAGGCACACAAAAACATGCACCTCGCATGTTTCTCAAGCCACCAGGTCTAGAGGTTGAAACATGAGCCTTAACCACCATACCACCTGCTGGTCTACCCTATCATCAGTTTTTGTATAGCAAAGGATCTAAGTGCTTTGGTTGTTGTTGCTGCTGTGTTTTTGTTTTTGTTTTTTTCCTTTTGAGAGGTTTTTGCTATAGGGCATGTACGCTAGCCAGAAAGACAGAGACAGAAAGCAAGAAATCACAATCCCCTCCCCCCAGGGGATGGCCATGCCGCAGTCCCTTCTCCTCCATTCTCCTCTCAGGATCTTGGGCACGCATGCAATGCACACACCTGGCGTTAGTTTAAGCCATCAGGTCCAGGACTTGAACTGCGGTCAACTACATGGGAGTCCAGCGACGTAGCCATACACCATCTGCTGCTCCCACTGTTGTTTTAATAATATTGTTTATTTGCCTTTAATTCCATGATAGAGAAAAAGAGACAAGTACCCCCAAAAGAACTTCGCACCTTGATCCACCCCAAGCCTCAGCTGGTCTGGATCACCAGCACACATGAATGCACCTAGTGTGCTTAAGGAGGTCCTGGGATATGAACTCAGGACCTTGCTCTGGTGGCTGTAGGTGTTACCACTGTGCCACCACTTGAACCACAAAAACGATTTTTATATTTTTCAATGATAGAAAAAAATCAAATATTTCATGACATGGGTAAATTGCCTGAGTGATGACTTAGTTGTTCCTTTATTCATGACAGAGTGCATCCATGTACATATGAGAGTGATAGATGAGCACCCTCCACAGGGTCTGGTCATCATGCAATCCCCTTCCTCCAGCCCATCACACCTTAGGCACACACACACATATGTGGCATGGTGGTTGCCACCTGCTGGCTCCCAAGATTTTTTTCTTATTTTATTTTTCAAAAAATTGTCAGAGGAGGGGGACCAGCAATTGGTGTAATGGCTATGTTGCTGGACTCGCATTTCTGCACTTTTCTCATCTGTGCAGAGATAGTCATCATACCTAGTAAATATACTGATAATAGCAATAAGAAAAATGGTTTCACTTCTATATTTCCACAGATTAGTACCAGAGGAATAATAAAGTGGATGAGCTAGAAAAAGAAATGTTTTTCTAATGTAAATTATACTTTTCTTCAAATGTCCACTTTAAAATTTATAAGAGGGCATGTGCACATGACAGAAATAAGTACTCTCAACTGGGTCTTGTCATACTTCATCCTCTTGCCCCAGTCCTCCAGCTCACAAGGACCTTGGGCACACCCAGTATGTTCCAGGTTTAAAGGTCAGAGATCTGAACCCATGGTTGTCTACAAGGTTTCCAGCACTCCAGTTCAGTGGTTCAATACTCTTTAATAGCCATGATAGTGGGTTAACAGGCTGGGTGCATTTGTCTTTTTTTTTTTTTTAAAGAGAGATTTTTGCTATAGGTCACATGCATTCACTGGACACAAGAGACAGAGACAGAAAGTGAAAAATCACCTCCCCTGGAGGGACAGCCACACCTCAATCCCTTCTCCTTTCTCTTGGGATTTTACTCAATCCCTCCTCCTTTCTCTTGGGATTTTAGGCACACACACACACACACACACACACACACACACACACACACAAACACACGGCATTAGTTTTAAGCTGCCGGATCTGGTATTCAAACCATGATCAACTACATGGGAGTTTAATACAATTATTATGCCATCTGCTGGTCCCATGTCTACTTTATTTAAGTTTACAATTTGCTATAGAGCATGTGCATGCACCTGAGACAGAGATAGGAATCATCCCCTGGGGGAGGGGAGATGGTCATGCCACAATTCCTTTTCCTCCATTCACCTCAAGATTTTGAGAACAAGTGCACATATGCTCAGTGGGTTTTGCTTTCTATTTTCATACCATTGGTTCTAGGACTCAAACTGCACAATTGGCCATGTCGGATCCAGTTGCCTTAACCATCACACCACCAACTGCTCCCCATTTGTCTACTTTATTAAACTACATTCATGTCCCATGGAACACACTAATTCAGAAATATTGAGTCACCAGGAAAGTCATGATGCATTTTACATAGAAAAACATGTCATAACTCCCCAAAAACCTAAGAGGGTAACCTGATTTTCCTCCACCCCTCCATCCTTGGCCTTGATCTATATGTCCTGTTAAGACAACTTGTTGGTGAAAGGGTATATACTTCCAGTTAGTTACAAGATGAATAAGTTCTGGTACCTACAGTATAGCATGGATGGTGACAGACTTGTTAATGAGCTTGACTGTGGTAACCATTAGACAATGCATGTGTGTATCAAATCATTATGTGTACACTTCAAAGAAAGAAAGAAAAAAAAAAAAGACAGGAACACAGACATCCTTACCATTCAATCATTTTATCCGATTGTACTGGGTTCCCATCTCATGAGAAACACAAATACCCATGGAATTGCCCCTATTCTCCATTATCCCAAATCTCCAATGAAAAAGGCTACAGTAAAATATAATCACCAGGCTCATGCAAGGATACTCCTTTTTAAAGCATTATTATTATTTTAGTTTTTGCTCTAGGGTATATGCACTCACCCACATAGAGAGAGGGAAAGTGGAAAATCACTCCCCAGGGAGGATGGCCACATCACAATCCCTTCTTCTCCATTCTCCTCTCGGTATTTTAGGCACGTACACACATGTACCTGATGTGATTTAAGTCACTGGGTCCAGGATTCAAACCACAGAGTCAGCCATGTGGGATCTAACTGCCTTAACCTTTCTACCACCAGCTGGTCCTAAAGCATTATTTTCTGAAGCACTAACTTAAAAATATATACTTATTTAATTTTAATTACCATCATTATTATTTTTAAATATGACTAGAGGCAAGAAGAGAGAGACAGAAAATGAGAAAGAAAGTCGCCAGGTCTAGGACTCAAACTATGGTTGACTATGTGGGAGTCCAGCATCTTAATCACCATGCCAAACTTTTTTTTTTTTTTTGAGAGGTTTTTGCTATAGGGCGCATGTGCTCACTAGAGAGACAGAAAGTGAAAATCGCCCCCCTGGGGGGATAGCCATGCCGCAATCTCTTCCCATCCATTCTCCTCTTGGGATCTTAGGCACACACGCACAGGCACCCAGTGTGAGTTAAAGCCACTGGGTCCAGGACTTGAACCGTGGTAGACAACATGGGAGTCTAGCAACGTAGTCATTACACCAACTGCTGATCCCCCAAACATTATTTTTTAAATATTCATTTCTTTCATGAGTGAGAGTAAGCACCCCCAATAGGGTCTTGTTGCCATGGTGACCTACCTCCAGCCTTTCAGCCTTAGACCACGGTTCATATGTGCCTGCCATACTAAGGGAGATCTCTGGATGCAAACACAGAAATCTCCCATGTGGAACTGCCTCACAGCAATACAAAGGGTCTCACTTTATCACTGGGCCACCATCAAGCCCACCTCATCTCCTAATTAACAAGACCATCAGAAAGATTTTGAATATCTAAGTCACTCTGGGAATCCCAATTTTCTTAATATAGAACCTCAGGATTTAAATGAACTCAATGTGAAAAATAGACATTTATTACAAAAAATTAGTTTTGACACTCTAAAATGAAAGCAGACAAGGTGTTTTCCAACTTGAAAGGGCTGTTGTGAGCTGAAGAAGTACATTCCAAGGCTGGTAATAACTTGAGTCACACTCATTACACTGCCCTAGTGGGTGAGGACCTTACCCTCCACAAGTGACCTATGCCTCCCCAGGGCTTTTCCGTCATACCCTTCCACCCTTTCACCCAGCCATGATACAGAACTGAAACATACTTTCAAAATCTCATCCCTCCTGAACCGTTTCATAACCTCTCCTTTATTATCTACTGAAATTTTATTTCCTCTGGAATTTTTTTTTTTTTTTTTTTTTAATCAGTGCATGACCCCTTAACTGATTGCTTAGGGGTTTTTTTTGGTTTTTTTTTTTTTTTTTTCTTTTTTTGGATCCTTGGTAGAAAACTCAGTTCTGCAGTTCCAGGTAAGGGGCCAGACTATGACAAGTGGCACTAATATCCCCTCCAGAAAGAAATAGGCAAAATCAAACCAAGAGGGTCCTTCATGCACCCTCTCGCCCTCTTGCAGGTTAATAAATAGACTGAGGGATTGTGGTAGACAGAGATAGAGAAGTGTAAGAGCAGAGACAGGCCCAGATAGGAAGAAGGAAGCAACTGGCCCACCCCATGCTCACCCAACACACCACTGCAGGGTCTGGGTTACAATACCGTCTCCTGAACCCAATCTACTAAATAAAGCAGCAGTCAGCTCCCCCAAGTGAGCTGAGAAAGCCCCCTGCTTCAGCTCTGAAGCCTTTTTCTTGCAGCCTACATAGGGAAGCCCAGGACCACACCTGAGTGGGCACTTCCTAGTCTCACTTAGTGGAACTGGCAAGTGAGACCCAGAGAACAGCATGGGCTTCACCTCAGTAACCTTCCCCAGCAGAAGGCCTAGCCACAAGAGGGCTCTCAAGAGGATCCCAACACCAGAAGCTATTTTGAAGGAGGACCAAGTACGGGACAAAATAGTCTGGGAGGCCACCCGGTTGCTGGGAATTCCTGTTTGTACAAAGGAGCAGCCCAGGGACCCTCTAAGATCTCATTTCCCCCACTGACACACTGAGTTTCCATTTCCAGCAACATCCAGTTAATACACATAAACCCACAGTCTCACCAAAGAGCCAAGGAACCCTCCAATGGGCACTTGATTTCACCATACATTTATACTCACACACACGTGCACACTCACACACACAAGCTCAGTGAAGAGCTAACATGACTACACACACCCACACGAGACACATCTTGAAAGGAGTCTGTCCTGTTCCAGTCCAGGGAAAAGTGATGGCTCAAGCCACCTGCTCCAGCTTGCTCTTCTTGACATCAGTGGTTTTCAATCATCTCCGCTCCACATCCCCTGAAAGTTCATTCTGCTCTCCACAGCAAAGGCACCCTTTCTCCTGCAGTCATAGCAGTGTCAGCTTGCTTGTGTTCCAGAGAAGGCCAGGCAGGAAGACCCCAGGGTCACTTCCAGGGGTGAGGAAGACAGAAGAGTTGACCTCGTCACCAACGGCGCCGTCAGCCATCTGCTCTCCACTCTCCACTCCCTGCTCTGGCACAGCTGGTGTCCATGAAATCAGGCTCAGAAGCTCACAGGCCAGGAGGGTCCTGACTACAGATTCCCGGGGGCCCTCCTCTTGCCGTCTCCTTGGAAGGGATGTCAACAAGCATACCTGGGATTCCTGCCTGATCCCTCCTGAGATTGGGAATGAAAACAAGTCCGAGGGACACAGTGATGGCAGGAATGGGAGGGAGGGTGTGAGGAGGAAGGGGCACAGAGTTATCAAAAACACATCCTAGCTAAGATAAAGTGGGGGCCCTAGGGGTGTCTAGAGACAAATAAGGCATTCTGTGAGACCACAGACATCAGGGCCAGAGTCCAGTAGCACCTGAGTAAGGCAAGCACAGAGGACTAACCAGCTGGACCAGGGTCACACCAGGAAGGACGAGGTCTGCTTGAACTCCCCCTGGGGAAAGAAAACATTCAGTCCACCCTCAATGGTCTACAGTTGCGAGTCCCCAAAACACACAAACACAGGCCGGAAACCCCGCCCTCCGGTAGGAGGCCCTCCCTCCTAGGCAAGCCTTCTCACCTCACTCCGACCACTGGGCTGGCTGTAAATCACCTTCTTATTCGAAGTCCTGTAGATGAACCAGAGATGGAGATGCTTAGCCCCCTGCTGCTCACCAACCACTCCTGGCCCACTTAGGGACCAGAATGACAACTCCACAGCAGCACAGGGGGCTCGGAGGGAGGTGTAGGCGGAGGGGCCAGGACAAACCCAGGACCACAGTGACAGGACAGAATCCAGTATCTTTCCTCAGAGTTGGCTGCTCCCACCTCCAACCCAGCCCTCAGGCCCACTTCAGCTTCAAACCACATGCATCCACAGTTTCAACTTCGTAGAGCCCAGGACAGCACCTCACTCACCCTTTCTTTGCTCCTGAAAGAGAAGAAATGGAGGTTGTGAGTGTCAAAGGACAGAAGACAGTGTGGCCCACGGAGGTGGGGAACTGGCACAGTCCTCATCAGCACTCTCTGGGGAAATGTCTGCACGGGTGGGCCCAGTGTCAAGGTCAGTACTCAGCCCCTGACCCACACCCTGGAGGGGACAACACAAAGGACAGCCACGGAGGCCGATACTTACTGTCCAAGTAGCCTCGGCTGTAGGCAAACCAGATGCCGAAAATCAGGACTCCCAGGAGAATCAGAGTCACGAGAACGGCTGCCACGATGCCCCCCACGTTCAGCTCCGCTGTGGGACAATGACAGGTCAGGCCCCATGACAAAAGCACCGCCCCCACCCAGGTCCAGGCTCGAGCCTGGCCACTCTCTCACCAGCCGTCATGCGCACAGCTTCTGACTTCACGGGTGCCCCGTAGCCATTCTGTGCCTCACAGACGTATTCTCCAGAGTCAGAGGCCGACACAGGGTCGAAGACCTAGAGGGAAGGAAACACTGGTGTCCCACTGGAGGGGTCCAGCAGTTCTCTCTGACGTCTCCTGACTCTAACACAAGCTCACCTGGTGGCAGGCTCTTCTTTCCCACCTCCAGCGGCTCCACAGCTCACACCCCCCACATCTTCTACCCTACCCCAAACATACCAGTTCCCCCGACTTCTGATTCAGGACGTAGGAAGAGTTGATGAAAGCACGGCTGCTCTTAGGGTCTGTGGGCATCAGCACCCCATCCTTGAACCAGGAGTACTCAGAAGCAGGGGAGCCATTCGATTCGGAGCAGGTCAGCACCGCCCGGTTCCCAATGGTGGGAGAGGAGGGGATGCTGACTGTGGGCTTGGATGGGGGCACTGTGAACGGGAAGAGAAGGTGCTGACCACGAGGGCAGGGGGGCTGCCCGAGTCCAAATTCCCGGCTAGGATGCCACCCCTTCCAAACAGCTCTAGCCTCCCAGCACTGGCACCCCAACCAGGGGCACACCCCCTCTGGCAGCACCGGACCGCACAGCCACACCTGTGGCTATGTTCACAATCAATGAGCCCCACAGCTCAGCAGGGCCTGCTCTGGGTTTAGGGAGGCAACTGATTCTAGGCCCGTGCAGAAGACAGGGTGGCACGTGGGACCAGCAGTTAGCGTAATGGCTATGTCGCTGGACTCCCTCGTAGTCGACTGGGGGTCGCGTCCCGGACCCGGTGGCTTAAAGCTCATGCCGGGCGCGTGTGCGTGCGTGCCCAAGATCCCGAGAGGAGAATTGAGGGGAAGGGATTACGGCGTGGCCATCCCCCTTGGGGGGTGATTTCTCACTTTCTGTCTCTATGTCTCTCTCTGTCTGTCTGTCTGGTGAGCGCACGCGCCCTACAGTGAAAATCTCTCAAAAAATAAAAAGAAGAAGAAGAAGACAGGGCGGCACGTACCGAGCACAACGAGTTGGATGTTGACCTCCCCGTAGTTGTTGCCGCCGTCCTCGGACACCATACACGTATACATCCCCGTGTCTTTCTTCTCCACGGAGTGGAAGGTGATGCCATTCAGTGAGAAGGCAACTCGGCTCGCGTAAGAAGCTACCAGGAGAAGCAGAGCAAGGACAGAGGAACGGGGAAGTGAGAGACACTGGTGAAGTGGCACCCGGGCTCCACAGATGCCCACTCCTTCCACAGAACAGGTGATGGGAAGACCATACCGACCTGAGCCCCGACCTGTGCCCTCCCCCAATCCAGGCTCGGATCAATCACAGCCTAGGCAGTCAGACAAGGGAGGGGGAGCGACTCACCTGTGATCTTGTTGTTAAAGCACACCAGTTGGGAGTCACCACCATGAGCAAACTTCCACTCCACCCGAGGAGAGGAGAAACCCGAATAGGAGCAGGACAGTGTGGCCGCTGCAGACAGGATGAGAGCGAGGACCAGGGTAAACAGACAAGGTGGGTAACAGTCCCAACCACCAGCCAGCTGGAGGGTCTCCAAGCCCCCAGAGGCCAGAACCTGCCCACCCTCCACGGCCATGTCCAACTCACTTTTATTCTCAGGTACTTTGACTACAGGTGTCGAAGTGTACACTGTACCCTTGCCCAATGCCTGCGAACCTGAGAAGAAAAAATAAAGAGCGTCCTATCAGGAGTGTTCAGAGCAAGGCCACAGAGAGGGAGCCACTGACAGAGCCTCTCCAAGGTGAAGGGGTAAGGGAGTCAGTCCAGAGAGGGCAGCTTCCCCTGGTTCTCACGGCCTCTCACCATTATCCCAAATAACCTCTTCAGATGCGTTTGCACTGCAACTGCAGGCCAATACATTTTTTACCAATGGAAATACACAGGATCTTCAAAAAGCTTACAGAAAAATGTGTACTATGAAAAAAACTTACGGGGTCAGCCAGTGCTGTAGTGGTTAAGACAGCTGGATCCCACATGGCTGAGTGCATGGTTTGAGTCCCGGACTGACAACTTGAAGAACACACTGGGCATGTGTGTGAGCATGCCCAAACTCCCCAAAGGAGGAAGAGATGGAGGAGAAGGGACTGTGGAGTCATTATCCTCCACGAGGGAGTCATTTCTCACTTTCCCACTCTCTGTCTCTAGTGAGTGCATATGCCCTGTGGCAATTAAAAAAAAAAAAATGCTTGGATTTTAACTTTTTGTTTGCACCAAAATAAACTGGTACATGAATTCCATCTTCCTCCCAAATTTTTTGAAGCCCCTTCACAAGACATCTCTTTCAAATGTAAGTTCTTCCATTTCTAATTTTTCCCTCTGTTACTCCCAATAGTCTAGTTTGACTCCTACTACTTCAAGAGCAGCTTCCTGGGATGACATTTCACAGCTCAGAGAAAGCTTCTCAACAATGACTGCAGTCGCTTGTCAAGAAATCCTGGAAGGCAGGCCAGCAAGTGACACGATGGTTAAGGTGACTGGACCCCACATGGCCGACTGTGCAATTCTATTCCCAAACCTGGCAGCATGAAGCCAGTTGTATGTGTGTGCGCCTGCCCGGAATGCCAAAAGGAGAAATGGAGGAGGGGGGATTATGGCATTACCATCCCCTACATGGGTTGCTCTCTCACCCCCCGCCATGCCCACTCTCCCACAAGCACACTCTAGAAAATAAAGAAGAGACCAGCAGGTGACATGGAGACTTAGGCACTGCACCCCACATGGCTGACTGTGCACTTCGAGCCCTGGATCTGGCACCATGTGTGTGCGTTCCCAAAATCCCAAGGGGAGACTGGAGGAGGCGGCTATTCGGTGTAGCCATTCCCCTCTAGGGGGTGTTTTCTCTCCCTCCCTCCCATGGCAAGCATTCTTTAGCAAACACAACAAAAAAAAAGAAAGAAAGAAAGAAAGGAAAAAAAAAAAAGGGAAACCCTGGAAGGAAGCCAGCAGACCTGGAGGCAAGGGAGAGCGGTCAAGAGGAGCAGCCATGATAATAACAATACTCGACATTTGTAGAGCATTCGGTGCTTTTTAAAGTGTTTTCCCATACATTATATGGTATGTTCTGCCCTTTGATCCTTGAAACAAGCATGACAGAGTAGCAGGATGGTATTATTATCCCAGGTTTACTCGAAGTACAGAAACGTGCCTGAGCTCACACAGCTGGTTCTGAGACCTGGGCTCAGCCCTCCATCAGCATCTCCTACTCACCAAAGGCAGAAAGAAAAGGAAAGGGACGTGATGGGGACAGAGGGAGCAGTGAGGGGCCAGGGGGCGAATTAAAGAGCGTGGTGGAGGGGCCCAAACACGCCAGATTAAGCTGGCGGGGCCTGATGGTGGTTCAGTGGTACCATAACACTCTGCAAGGCTGACCCACAGGGAAGGTCCCAGGTTCACACTGAGACACCCCTGAGCATGCTGGCATGTGTAGGTCACATGGCTGGCTGAGGGCGAGGGTGGACAGAGGCATCAAGACCCTGTTGGGGAGGGGCAGTAGGTGGCACAGAGGTTAAGGCAGTGGATCCCACATGAACAACAGCATAGTTCTAGTCCCCAACCCGGAAACTTGAAACTCATGTTGGGTACATTGTGGCCTGGCCACCCCTTTGAGAAGTGATTGCTCATTTTCCTCCCCTCTATCTGTCTCTCGCTAGCACACGTGCCCTATCACTATAAGCTAAAAAGAGAGAGAGAGAGAGACCTGTTGGAGGGTGTTGTCCTCTCTCATGGAACAAAGAAATTTTCAAAACTAAAAACAAAGACCCAGGATTGCATAATATATCTACAAACCTGCACTTACACAGTGTTTCTCATTTATGTTTTTAAAGCTCCAATTCATGAAGTAGGTTTTTATTTAGGGCTTTGAGTCAGAGTTCTTATCTTCTCTGACAAATGCATGAATCTTGTGCAATGCAAGCATGTGTTAAATTCAAGTACATTGTTTAAATTTAATTACTTGCATAATTGAATACATCTCTTGACCTCTGCTATAGTTTGAATGTCCCCTCTCAAAAAAATTCATGTGTTAAAATTTGATGTCACTGTTATGGGATTAAGAAAGTAAAAATCTTGGGAACTGGCAGGTGGCGTGGTGGTTAAGGTGCTAGACACTCCCACATGGCGGACCATGGTTCAAGTCCTGGACCTGGTGGCTTGCTTTCTCACTTTCCTCTCTCTCTCTCTCTCTGGTCAAATTAAAATAAATGAATGAATGAATAAAATTGAATAAAATAATTATTTTTTTAAAAAGTAAAAATCTTATCTGATTATAGCGTGAAGAGGGGCCTTTGGGAAGTGATCAGGCATCAGGGCGGGGCCCCATGGTGGAATCCAGGTGGGTCTCTAAGGAGAGGGCGTGAGACAGAGATTCACAGACACAGTTGCCTTCTCTGCCCTTGTCCTTGTGATATGACTAGGACTCTGCTAGCTGCCCCCCCAGATAAACTTCTATTGTGTGGTTTTTTGTTTGTTTTTGCTATAAGAGCCCGAGAGCCTGACAGAAAAAGAGTTGGAAAGTGAGAAATCTACCCCTGTGGGGATGGCCACACTGAAATTCCTTCTCCATTTTCCTCTTGGGATTTTGGGCACACATGCACCCGCCACATTTTTCAAGGCACCAGGCCCAACTTTTGAACCACTGACTGGCCCATGTGGGATTCAACTCTCTTAACCACCAGGCCACAGGGCTGGTCCTGGCATTGATGTCTATATACATTTATTTTAATTTAACATAAGGACACTGTGAATTGGTCCAAATAAATATTTCCTCTATTTTATAGATGAGCAAATTAAGTAACCAAAAAAAAAAAGAGAGAGCAGAACCTGTGGGGGGGGTGTTGTCTTTCTCACTCATGGAAGAAAGAAATTTTAAAAACTATTGGGACCAGCAGTTAGCGTAATGGCTATGTCGCTGAACTCCCATGTAGTCAACCACGATTTGAGTCCCAGACCCGGTGGCTTAACTCAGGCCGGGCGTGTATGCGTGCGTGCCCAAGATCCCAAGAGGAGAATGGAAGAGAATGGAGGAGAAGGGACTGTGGCATGGCCATCCCCCCGGGGGCGATTTCTCGCTTTCTGTCTCCCTGTCTGTCTCTGTCTTTCTGGCGAGCGCATGCGCCCTATAGCAAAAAACTCCAAAAAACCAACAACAAAAGAAGATCCTATTGGGGGTGCTGTCTCTCTCTCTCTGAATAAACGAATAAACTTTTTTCCATGTTCATGAAAAAATGGAATTAAAGCATGAGTTTAGTTTAGTAAAAACTAAATTGAAATTCATGCATCGTTTTTTCACAATACGCATTTTCAATGAACTTTTTGGAAGAATCCCCCATAAAGGCCTAGCTAACTCCATCACCTAATCCCCCAAACTGGGACAGCGCTGAGGGCCATTCCTGTTTCACAGTCCCTTGTGGGTTAGGCTGAGGCCTTGTAGGGTCTACGAAGCACCCCAGCTTCTCCCTCCACCCATTCTTGCTTCCAACACATCCTTCCCACTGGTGTGGATCCTCAGAGCACTCCCTAATAAATGTCTGAGATGATAATTGACTTCTCAGAGTCAGCTTCCCAAGAACCCGCCTGTGACACCACCCAAATAAAGAGCAGGAGCTCATTAAACTAAAAGCCAGCAAGCACACAAATCCGTCATGGATGTCATGGTCATTCTTCCATCATGTCAACAACCAAAAGCTAAGGTTCCTTTTGTTGTTAAAGAAAATTCCTTTTTTTTCAAGTTCACTTAAATGTACTTCTTCCATAAATGAGAAGGACAGAGAAACTGAAGCTGCCCAGTGTATCATATTTAACCCTGTACCACCATCCAGCCCCCTAAAGTTCTTCTTTAAAATAATTGACTGACTTCTTCCATGAGTAAGAGAGACTGAGACCCAACATGGTCTTGATGCCATGACCCACCTCTAGCTTCAGTTAGCAGGTTGACAAACACAGAGGGGTCTCTGGTCACGAACTCAGAACCTTCCTATGTAGGGTCAGTCTCAGAGAGCATCATGTTTTACCACTGCACCAGTCAGCCCCCTACAGTTCGTTCTCTTTGTTTCGTTTTTGCTAAAGGTGCATGTGCTTGCCAAAGACAGACAGACAGAGAGAGAAGGAGAAAAAGAAATCACCCCCTCAGGACAGATGGCCACACTCCAATCCCTTCTCCATTCTCCTCTCAGAATTTTAGACACGCACACGCGCCCTGTGTAATTTTTAAGCCACTGAGGCCAGAACTCAAACCACTCTATCAGCCATGTGGGATCCAGTACCTTAACCTGACACCACTTGCTGGTCCATTCATTTTTTGATTCTTCAAGGATCAAAGATCTAAAACACATTCAAGAATTAAATCACATGTAAGAAGGCACTTCAAAAAGCTTATGGAAAATGGAATCCAAGTACAGTTCTATCATGATATAAAAAATAAATAAATAAAAACCCTTACATAGTTCCTTCATAACATGATTTTTTCCACGAATTTGTTGAAAACCCGGCACATATACACACACACACACTGAACTACGGGTATATCCTCCTCCTCCTCATTAATGCTGACTGCCAGGACCTTGTCTCACTTCCCTTGATTAAAACAGAACCCTCTGGGACCAGCACATGGCATAATGGTTACATGGCCTGGACTCCCACGTAATCGACTGCAGTTCGAGTCACAGACCCAGCGGCTTAACACATGCCGGGCACTTGTGCATCATGGTCAAAATTCTGAGAGGAGAATAAAGAAGGGATTGTAGCATGGTCATTGCTCCAGGGAGTGATTTCTCACTTTCTGTCTCTGTCTCTCAGCCTTCACAGAGACCTTCACCTCAGTGTCCTCCCACATCCCTCTGGTAGCCCCTGTGCCAATATTCACAAGTGCCTGTATATCATCCCAAGTCAAGTCCGGCCATGCTGCCACGCCCTTCCTACTGACCACGGGGCGCTTCGGCTTTTCTGTCCACATTCCCTGCTCATCCCCGAACACCACAGAAGCTAGCCTGCCTGCTTTCAAATCCCAGCTCTTACTCACCGGGCTGTGTGACTGAGGCAAGCCACTCAGAACCTCAGGGTGGCCCTCTGGGAAAGGGGGATAATAACAGTTTCACATCAAAGGGCTGCTGTAAGTTAAACAAACACAAACAAGTTCTCTGAACACTGTCTGACCAACGGGAAGCAGTGAGTATCATATTTTATTATCTTCATCTGCCTATAGACCCTCCTGTTCACACTTCCTTTTCTGACTTCAACATTTTCCTCAACCAGACACGAAAATAAGTGCAAATACTGCCTGAACAGTACTTGAATGCCAAGCCACCAAACCATTTCTCCTCTACCACTGAAACTGCCTCGGAAAGGCTGGCTTCTCACACAGAACCTTCATACTGGGCCAGCGTAATCACCAAACCCCACCTACATCAGGACAGCCTGTCTCCCTGCCCATTCGCCAAAGCTACTGATCATCAGAAAAGTCGTGATGCCTTTTTCTATGCAAAAATACATCATAACTTTTCAAATGACCCAATATTTTATTTTTAGTTAGTTTTAGATTTTTGTCACAAGGTGTGTGCACTCACCAGAGACAGAGAGGGAGAGAAAGTGAAAATCATTCCCCAGGTAGGATGACTGCACTGCAATCCCCTCTCCTCCATTCTCCTCTTGGGATTTTGGACACACACACACACACACACACACACACACACACACACACACACGCTCGCCTGGCGTGATTGTCAAGTCACCGAGTCCAGGCCTCAAACCACAGTCAGCCATGTGGGATCCTTTCACCTTAACTACCACACCACAGGATGACCCTATCACCAGTTTTCTACTATGAAAATTGAGGCCCTGAGTACTTAAGTAACTTGCCCAAGGTCACAGTGAGTGACAGTGCAGATTCAAGGCCATGCAGTCCAATGGCACAGCCTTCCACAAAACGCAAAGCTGACACTTGCTTCAAGCTTTTGATGATTGACACTGCCTGTATGATAAGATCTAAAATTTTTCAGCAAGCAAAGAAGGTTCCAGCAGAGCTGACCCTATGATAAGCTCAACATCCTCTACTGCTGCCATCTACCCTGGAGCGATATAAGGCGACTTACCAATTCCCAGCAAAGACAGTCATTTCGCAATCTCTGCCTTTGCTCACGCTATGTGAAACATTTCCACCCTTTTTTGAATCTGACAAGCAGCTCTTCGTCCACATTAATTTCCGAGAAATGAGGTACCACACCCCCAATCCTCACTAGAGCTTCTTTTCTAGGTTTTCCTTATCCTAAGGAAACACCACCAAGCACTTCCTGGGTTTTAATAACCGCATCTGTGCACAGCAGACCCCCCCAGAGCGCAGAGCCCACACCTATGATTATTCTGAGTAGCCAGGGCTTAGAGTCCTGCCCGGTACAAGGTGACATTCAATAAGTGTTTGCTAAACATCACAGCAAGTTAGGTCACAGCAGACCATTCACTATAACATCTACAGGTTAAGGTTCATCTACAAAGCTAAGTCCATTTTTTCAGGGTTTTTAAAAAAAGAATTATTAAATTTTATTATTTTAATTTAACCAGAGAGAGACAGAGGAAAGTGAAAACACAAGCCACCAGCTCTGGGACTCAAATCGCAGTCGGCCATGTGGGAGTCCAGTGCCTCAATTGCCATACCCCCTGCCACATCTCCCCCAACAAACCCATTTTTTTAAAGCAGCATTGAGGACCAAATGAAGAAATATCAATCTTGATTCAAGTAAAGCTGAGTCTCTGAAATGTTTTAATACTGTTAGCATAGGGTTTTGTTTTTTGGTTTTGTTTTGTTTTTACATTTTTAAAGGTTTTTGCCATAGGGCAAGACAAACAGTGAAAGGGAAAGTGAGAAATCATCCCTCAGGGAGATGACCAAGCTACAATTCCTTCTCCTCCATTCTCCTCCCGGGATTTTGAGCATGCATGCACACACACCCAGAGTGATTTCTGAGCCACCAAGGACTTGAACTGTGCAGTTGGTCATGTGGAAGTCTAAGTTTTAACCACCATGCCACTTGCTAGCCCTAGCAGAGTTCCGAAAAACAAAACTGTTCAGTATGGGGCCAGTAGGTGGCACAGAGGTTAAGAAGCTAGATCCCACATAGCTGGCTCTGCAGTTAAGAATCCAGGACCCAGAAGCTCCAAAACTACACAGGTACATACTGACAATCCAGAGAGGATGTTGTGCCTACAGCAAACACACACACTACTGTTCAGTTCTGATGAAAAGATATGAGCTCTCTCTGCTAACCTGTTTTGTTGTATTATTGTTTTACGTTTTATCCATAGGGCACATGCCCTCACAAGAGAAAGTGAGAATAACTCCCCAAAGGGAGTAGCCACGCTGCAATCCCTTCTCCTGCACTCTCCTCTTGGGATTTTTGAGCATATATGCTCTACTAGCCTTTTTTTTTTTTTTTTTTTTAAGGGTTTTTGCTTTAGGGTGCATGCACTCACCAGAGACAGACAGAGAAGCAGAAAGAGAGAAATCACCCCCAGAAGGAATGGCCATGCCGCAATCCCCTCTCCATTCTCCTCTTGGGATCCTGGGTATGCATGCATACGCGCCCGGTGTAAGTTGAAGCCCCCGGGGCCAGGACTTGAACCATAGTCGACTACATGGGAGTCCAGTGACATAGCCATTACACCAGCTGCTGGTCTACTAGCCTTTTTTAAAACAGGTTTTATAAGTTAAAAGTAAAGTGTTTTTAAATTTGCCTCTTTTTATAAAAGTTGTTTCCTTCTTCCATGAGAGAGAGTGTATGGGAGAGAGAGGAAGACAAGCACCCACAACAGGGCCTCACGTCCTGGTCCCCTGTCTTCTCAATGAACCAGGATGATGCAGAACCAAACCTGTGAACTTCTCTTTGGCTCCAGCCTATTACCGCTGTGCCACTGACCAGCCAGCTGTTTTTTTCTGTTTTTAAGTTTTGCTAAAGGGTGCTGGAAACAGAGAAAACGTGAAAAATCACCCCCTGGGGGTGATGGCCACACCTCAATCCCTTCTCCATTCTCCTCTTAGGATTTTGAGTGCACACACACATGCACCCAGGATGTTTCTCAAACCGCCAGGTCTGGTACTCAAAGGGCAACATCAGCCCTGAGAGCTCTCATTGCCTTAACCTCATGCCACTTGCTGGCCTCAAGCACTTGGTTTCACTGTATTAAAACAGAATTCAGGGACCAGCAGATGGCATAATGGCTATGTCGCTGGATTCCCATGTAATAGACTGCGGTTCGAGTCCCAGACCCGGTGGCTTAAACTCACGCTGGGTGCATGTGCGTGCGTGCCCAAGATCTCAAGAGGAAAATGAAAGAGAAGGGATTGTGGTGTGACTGTCTCCCCTGGGGGGTGATTTTTCACTTTCTGCCTCTCTGTCTCTCTCTGTCTTTCTGACAAGCGCATGTGCCCTACAGCAAAAACCTCTAAAATAAGGCAAAAACTAATCTAAACCTAAAAAAAAAAAAAAAAAAAAAAACAGAATTCAAGTTCTCTGCACATGAGCAACTCCCACTGGTCATGAGTGAAAGGGCCTGATTTCTGGGCCCAGGCCACAGTGTATCTCCAGGTGTCTACAGGCACAGTGGAGGCTACAGACCCTCCAGGAAAAGGGCACAGAGCCAAAGTGGAAGAGATGCCAGGAAGTCTTCCAATTCAAGGTCTAAAATAGCAGCAGAGTCAGGAAAAATATGTGAATCCATTTAAAACACCCCCATTGTCTTCACGACCACAAGAGCAGCCAGGAAACTCCTAGGTTGGCCCAAATTAGCTAAAGAGAAACCCCCCACATCCCAGCCAGAAACTTGTTCTTTAAAAAAATAAATAAATAAACTTTGGTTACTTATTTTTTTCCATGAGAGGCGAGGGATGCCTCCAACAGGGTCTCATGCCATGATTCCATCTCAGCCTCAAGCTGCCATGATCACATGCCCTTGCCCTGCAGGCAATGGGAAACCTCGGTACAAACTGGGGACTTTCCCATACAGCCCCAGCACTGTGCAGCATCGGTTACCTCGACACCTACCTGGCTGGCCAGAACTTAACCTTTTTGCAGGGATAATCTTCACAATGGTTTATGGTTGTTGCGGCCTGAATCAGTTCCACAATTCCTATGCTGAAACCCTAATTCCTAATACCTCAGAATGTGACTGTATTTGGAGAAAGGAATTAAAATGAAGCCATTAGGACATGCCCTCATCCAACCTCACTGCTGTCCTTATAAGAGTAGGACACACAGGGGCCAGAGGGGGCCTTGGCAGTTAAGGCACTGGACTCCCACACACCTAAATGTGGTTCAAGTCCTGGTCCTGGTGGCTTGAAAATTACACAGGGTGCATGTGTGTGCATGACCAAAACCCCAGGAGGAGAATGGAGAAGGGCATGCAGTGTGGCCATCCCCCCTGGGGGGGTGGTTTATCACTTTCCCTCCCATCTCTCTCCTGCAAGCACACATGCCCAATGACAAAAACTTAAAAAAAAATTTTTTTTAAGTGGGACACACAGGGAACCAGCAGTTAGCATAATGGCTATGTCGCTGGACTCCCATGTAGTCAACCGCAGTTCACGTCCCGGATCCAGTGGCTTAGAACTCACACCGGGCACGTGTGTGAACGTGCCCAAGATCCCAGGAGGAGAATGGAGGAGAAGGGATTGCGGTGTGACCATCCCCCCTGGGGGGTGATTTCTCGCTTTCTGTCTCTATGTCTCTCTCTGTCTGTCTGGCAAGCGCACGCACCCTATAGCGAAAACCTCTCCAAAAAAAAAAGTGGGACACACAGAGACACAGGGCTGTGCAAGTGTTGAGGGGATGCGATGTGAGGAGACAGCTGGAGGGGCCAGCTGCAAGCCAAGGTAAGAGGCCTGGAAGAAATCAGCCCTGTCCTGCCTTATAGGGGACTTCTCAGCCTCTAGGAAGTATGAGAAAATAAATTTCTGTTGTTTACTACCACTCCATGCTATCTTGCTGACAGCCCAAGCAAAGAGACACCATGGTCTGAGCCAGGCACCCCTCAGCGATGAACATTCTGACGGATCCCTGTGACTGCAGCCTTGGCTAGGAAGGCACAACGACATTTCACCATCAAGAATCAGCAAAGCCCTCAAAGAACTTCACAAGGTCTCATTCATCATATCTGAATTCTAAACAGGTATTATTGAGCATGATCAAGAAACCACTGCATAAGATTAACAGTAGCAGCGAGGCAGTGGACCAGCAGATGGCGTGAAGGTTAAGGCATCTGGATTCCACATGGCCAACTGTGTAGTTCGAGTCCCAAACCCAACAGCCTAAAAATCACACTGGGCACATGTGCATGTGTGACTATAAAGGCCCAAGAGGATGTGGCGGGCATTGCATACGGAAGCCATCTTGAGCTATCCACCATCTTGGAAACCATTAGGCTTCACTTCCTCACTAAGCAAACCATTTCTCAGAAATCATGTGACTAACCGTTCTTCCTGGGGACAGTTGGGTTTCTAGGCAACGGGAGAGATTCACCCACACCAATGATTGGTTCATGCTGTTCTATCTCATTTGCATTTCGGACAACCAATCGGTGCCCACCAGCTGTATATAACTCGCCATTTTTCCTCAATAAACGGAGGAAGAAGAAGACTTGATCAGCACCTTGTATTGTCTCCACTCTGTGTGTGTGTGTGTGTGTGTGTGTGTGTGTGTGTGTGTGTGTGTTTGTCCCATCTCTCACTCCTTCCCCCAGGAAACCTGTTCGACTGTAGGAGACTGAGGAGAATGGATTCTGACATGGCCATCCTCCTGGAGAGGGGATTGCAGTTCACCTTCCCTCTTGCCTGTCTCTTTCCAGGCAAACAAAGATAAGAGCAGTAGCCAACACTTAGGGAATACTTACTATGCGTCAGGTAGTCTGCTAACCTCTTTACTAGATGACTCATTTAATCCTTGCAATAATGCTACAAGAGAAATATGACTGTTCTCATCCTGCATGAGTTAACTGGGACACAAAAATAATTTGCTTAAGTTTACAAAGCTAGTAGGTGGCTGTGCTATGAGATGAGTCTAACCAAAGTAACATGGTTCTGGTATGTGATACTGCATGGACTACCAGGACTATGTAAAAAATACACAGTGCTGGCACCAGCAAATGGTATGGTGGTTAAAGCACTAGATTCCCACATGGCTGACCATGGGTTGAGTCCTGGACCTGGCAGCTTGCTTTCTCACTTCTCCTTTCTCTATGTCTAGTCAAACTAAAAAATAATAATAGGAACCAGCAGATGGCAGCTTAAAACTCATGCTGGGCATGTGCGTGTGCATGCCCAAGACCCCAAGAGGAAAATGAGAAGAAGGGATTGCAGTGTGGCCATCCCCCCAGAGGTGATTTCTCACTTTCTCGCTTTCTGTCTCTGTCTCTTTCTCTCTCTCTGGTGAGTACACATACCCTATAGCAAAAATCTCTCTTAAAAATAATAAAATAAATAATTCCTTTTTTAAGAATTATTTTAGGGCTGGCAGGTGGCATGGGCTGGCTAAAGATGCTGGATTCCCACATGGCCGACTGGGGTTCGAGTCCCAGACCTGTGTGGCTTGCTTTCTCGCCTTCCCTTTCTCTCTCTTTCTGTCTGATCAAATTAAAAAATAATAACAAGTGGAAATAAATAAGTTTAAAAAAAAAGAATTATTTTAACTTTATTTATTATAATTATTATTTTCTAATTTTGACCAGAGAGAGAGAAAGTGAGAAAGCAAGCCACCAGATCCAAGACTCAAACCGTGGTCAGCCATGTGGGAGTGCAGTGCCTTTAACCACCACGCCACCTGCCTAATAATTCTTTTTAAAAAAAACAGGGGCCAGCAGGTGGCATGGTGGTTAAGACACTGGACACTCCAACATGGCCAATCATAGTTCAAAAGTTCCAGGTCTGGTGGCTTGTTTTCTCACTTTCCTTCTCTCTGTGCATGTCTTTTCTCGTCAAATGAAAATAAATGAATGAATAAATAAAATTAAATATAAATAAATAAACATTTTAGAAAAAATACATAATACCATCTGAAAGTCAAGGGAGAGTGATTTGAACTGACATAGAAATATATCCAAAATACAAAACTCATATGTAGAATATAAGATTATTTCTATAAATAATAAAAGTTACCTAAATACAGGGATCAGCAGATGGGATAATGGTAACGCCACTGTACGCCCACATATTCAACCAGTTTGCGTCCTGGACCCAGAGACTTAACAACTCATGCCAGGAACATGTGCATGTGTGCCCAAGATCCCAAGAGGAGAACGGAGAAGAGTTTGCACGAGGCCATCCCCCCCAGGGTGGTAATGTCTTGCTTTCTGTTTTTCTGTCTCTCCAGAGAGCATACACAACTTATAGCAAAAAAACTCTTGGCATGGTGGTTAAGGCACTGGACACTCCCACATGGCCAACCACGGTTAGAGTCCTAGATCTGGTGGCTTGCTTTCTTTCTCTCTCTTGCTGTCTCTCTTTGATCAAATTAAAGTGAATGAATAAATTTAAAATTTTTTTAAGAAAAGCTTTAAAAAATAATAATAATAAAAAACCTCAGGGGACCAGTAGTTAGTGTCATGGCTATGTCGCTGGACTCCCATGTAGTTGACCATGGTTCGACTCCCGGACCCAGTGGCTTAAACTCAAGCCAGGCGAGTGTGCGGGCATGCCCAAGATCCCGGGAAGAGAATAAAGGAGAAGGGATTGTGGCGTGGCCATCTCCCCGGGGGGTGATTTCTCACTTTCTGTCTCTGTCTCTCTTTCTGGTGAGAGCACATGCCCTATAGCAAAAACCTTCCCCCCACCCCCACCCACCCAAAAAACAAAAAACTCAAAATTAGTGGATGGTGTAATGGTCACGTTACTGGACTCTCCAATAGTCAACTGAGGTTCAGGTCCCAGACCCAGATTGAAACTCACACTGGGCATGTGTGCATACATGCCCAAAATCCCAAGAGAAGAATGGAGAAGGGATTGCAGTGTAGCCATCCCCCATGAGGGGTTATTTTTCACTTTCTATCTCTCTGTCTCTCTGTGAGCACAGGCGCCCTATAGCAAACATCTCTCTAAGAAAAACAACAAACAAAAACTCTAAGAATAGACTCCAAACATTTAACAGCTCATGTTATTAGAAAGATGAGAACACAGGCAGCTTTTGCTTCCCAGAGATATAATCTATATCTATATTTATTATAAGCAAACATAAGAGGTCTTCAAAAAGTTCACGGAAAGGGCTATTATCAAAAACTTATGTATGGATTTTAAAAATGTTTGCCTCAAAATAAGTTTATACTTAAATTCCATTTTCATGACTGTGTTGAACTCCACTCATAAATATTAAAAACTGTTTAGAGGAAAAGGGTGGTGGCCAAGGAATTAAAATATAAAAAAGTGGGTCACTTCCATAGCCTAGAGATTAACAGAGCTGGATCCCACTTAGCTAGAAGTTTGATTCCTAAACCTGGTGGCTTGAAAAACACACAGGCACAAGAGTGTGCATGCAGAATCCAGACAGGATGGAGAAATGGAGGAGAGGGACTGTGGTGTGACATGCCCCACTGGGGGGGGGGGGAGTACTTTCTCCCAACCCCCTCTTTCTGACAATTACAAATAAAAACACATCAAATCAGCAAATGCAACAGCTCCTCCCTCTCCCCCCCCAAAAAATGATAAACAATAACAGAAAATACCCGAATAGTGGTACACCAGGAAACAGAATGTTTTTTAGAAACAGCACAGGTGAAATGAGGTAACAGATGAGTAAGAGATATGAAATTACTATCCCATCAAGGTCCTGAAAAGGGTACGTGAGTCTGATAAGCTGCAAGGTGAGAAAAAAATGCAGAAAGGATCCAGAGCGAGGTAACCTGGAGCGCCTGAGGTTGAGAATGTGAAAGGACTTAGGTGGACTAGCATAGGGGGAGACTAGCATAGGAGTAGGAAGAGGAAGAGAATGTGAGTTAGGCAGGGAAGAGACAGAATAATCACAAGGCATTCATGGCTAAGTCAAACCAAAGGAGAGGAAACGGTATGTGTAGTTACCTGTACACAAATATTCATTCCACCACTCTACGACCATCAACAAATGGGGTCAATCTTGATGTTCATCAATAGATGAATAAAGAAAATGTGGTATGTGAACACACAGAATGGAATATTACTAAACCTTTTTTTTTTTGAGAGATTTTTGCTAAAGGGTATGTGCACTTGTCGGACAGAGGCAAAAACTGAGAAATCGCCCGGGGTGATGACTACGCTGCACTCACTTCTCCATTCTCCTCTCTTGATTTTGGGCACATACACATACACAGTGTGCACTTGTATACGTCTGCGTGCAAACACACGCATGGAGAGCAGCCAATCTGAGCAAACATGGTGACTTTCAGACACATGCAGAAACAGTAGCTCCATGAGCTTCATTTGCAGAGCTATGAAAGCAATTAACGTGAACACCCTACCTGTGGTGCTGTTATCAATACTGTAAAGCAGTATCAGGTGAAAGGAAGTCACCTGTGTTTATCAGAATAGGCCCCAAAAGATCAGAGAAATCACATGGCACCAGTCGACATCATCAGCAGATTAACATCTAAAAAGAACCGGCTTTGCATTCCATTCCTCTTCCCCCATTTTCTGTCCTATAAAATAATAAACCTGGGGCTGGCTCAGGGTCATGGCTTTCTCCATCAGAGAAGTAGGGCCCACTGGATCCTCACTTTTCTATACTTGTATGTCTTTGTATGTTTATTTTTATGTTTATTTCTAATCCACAGTCCCCTTGCTCAGAAAAACGTGTTCAGCCAAGAAGCCCTCAGCACACACACAGCACCACCACCACTCCAGGCATGAGTTTCAAGCTGCTGGGTCCAGGACTTGAACCGTGGTCAGCCACATGGGAGTCCAGAGCCTTAATCACTACCCCACCTTCTAGCCCCCAGTACTAAATCTTTAAAAAGGATGAAATCTTGTCATTTCTGACCATGTGGATGAGTCTGAAGGTCATTATAAGTGAAATAAGCCAGTCAAAAGAAGACAATAGCACATGTTCTCCTTCATATGTAGGAACTGAAAAAGATGACCCCACAAAAGTAGAGCCATTACGCAGTTAGCGTAATGGCTATGTCGCTGGACTCCCATGTAGCCAACCGTGGTTCGAGTCCCGGACCCGGTGGCTTAAACTCACGCTGGGCGCGTGTGCGTGCATGCCCAAGATCCCGAGAGGAGAATGGAGGAGAAGGGACTGTGGCATGGCCATCCCCCCTGGGGGGTGATTTCTCGCTTTCTGTCTCTCTGTTTCTCTCTGTCTGTCTGGTGAGCGCACGCGCCCTATAGCAAAAAAAAAAAAGTAGAGTCGAAAGCAGTGACTAGAGGATAGAAAGGGTGGAGAGACAGAGAGGTACAGAGATGCTGGGTAAATGATGCCAAGCCACTGATGGCTAAGAGGTTAGAGTTCTGGTGTTATATAATCACATTTAATTTTGGGTTTTTTTTTTTTTTTTTTGGCTTTTGTTTTTTGGAGTTTTGCCATAGGGCATATGCGCTCGCAGAGAGACAGATAGAGAGGGAAAGTAAGAAGTCACCCTTCCTGGGGAATGGCCATATCACAATTCCTTCTCCTCCAGTCTCTTCTCGGGATTCTGGACATGCCATGTGTCCAGCATGTTTTTCAAGGCACTGGGTCCAGGACTCCAATCGTGGATTTGCCCATGTGGGACCCAGCACCTTAACCATCACAGCATCTCCTGGACCAGCAGTTAACAATTTACTGTGCGTCTCAGATTAGCTCCAAGATTGTGAATGTTCCCAACAGAGTAATGACAAAACGTTTGAGGCAATATTCTAAATGCCCTGATTTAATCATGGTATGTTGTCAGGGCTGGCAGGTGGCATGGTGGCTAAGGGCACTTGGACTCCCACATGGCTGACCATGGTTCAAGTCCTGGACCTGGCGGCTTGCTTTCTCCTTCTCTCTCCTTCCCTCTCTCTCTCTCTTTTTCACTCTCTCGTTCTGTCTCTCTGGTCAAATTAGATAAATAAAGTTAAATAAAATAGCTCTTTTTTTTTTTGAGAGGTTTTTGCTATAGGGCGCGTGCGCTAGCCAGACAGACAGAGAGAGACAGAGACAGAAAGTGAGAAATCACCCCCCAGGGGGGATGGCCACGCCGCAATCCCTTCTCCTTCAGTCTCCTCTCGGGATCTTGGGCATGCACGCACACGCGCCCAGCGTGTTTTAAGCCACCGGGTCCGGAATGCAAACCCCGGTTGACTACATGGGAGTCCAATGACACAGCCACTATGCTAACTGCTGGTCCCAAAATAGCTCTTTTTTTAAAAAGTCAATATACATTGTATTCTGGTACTGAAAAATTAGATTGCAAATATGTATGATTACACAGCAATAAAAATAGCTACATCAGGGACCAGCAGGGGTGGCATGGTGGTTGATGGTTCAAGACCCAGACCTGCTGGCTTGCTTTCTCAGTTTCCCCTCTCTCTCTTCCTCTCTGTCTCTCTCTGCTGAGCACATAGGCCCTATTGCAAACTTAAAATATATTAATAATAATAATAAATTAAATAAATAAATAACAGCTAAACCAATCCCCTTCTTTTGGGGAGGCTGTTTATTTCTCCCATGAGTGACAGAGAAAGACAGCACCTCCAGACAGAGTCCCCTCTTCAGATCCACCCCCAGCCACAGCCAGCCTCAGATCATGGGCACACGTGTGCCTAATCCGGATGTGAACTGGAACCCTTCCCATGTGGGTCTTCCTCACAGAGCATCCTCTCTGATAGCTGCACGGCCCTCTGCACAGACATCCCACACGTTTTCTCACACTTCAGGAGAGAGGAGAGCTGGACGTACACTCTCTCACGCTACGGCTACAACTCCCGGAAATCACAATGCATCTGAATAAGAAGAAGACAACTGTGGCAAACTGTATCTTCCAAAATGCTGACACCTACCTATTAATTTAGCTTCTCCCAGGTGCTTTTTTATTTTTAGTTCCGCTATTGAGCACATACGCTCACCAGAGAAACAGAGACAGAAAGTAATCTTGATAATTTAGTAATCTCTTACTCACCTATTACCTCATTTCACCAGTGCAATTTTATTTGAACCTTCTTTGTTTCCTGGTGTATCACTATTTGGATGTTTCCTGTTATCCTTTATCATAATAACCGTAAGGAGAGCTCTGTGTGACACGATGTGTCACTTCCACCTTTACTCCATTGGCAGTCACAGGACCCTGCCCAGATTCCAGAGGAGGGGACTCAGACTATACCTCAGTCATAATGTGGAAAAGCATCTTGTGGGGAACGAGCAGACAGCACATAGTGTGGAGGTTAGGGCAGCTGGATCCCACATGGCTGACTGTGTGACTCGAGTCCCAGACCCAGTAGGTTGACAAACACACTGAGCACGTGCCCAAAAATCCCAGGAGAATGAAGGAGGGACTGCAACAGGGCCATCCACCCAGAGAGGAGGGGTGTTTTCTCACTTTCTCTCTCTCTGCAGCAAGTACACACATTCTATAACAAAATTTTTAAAAATTATAATAAAAAATAAAAGACATGTACAAGAGA
>NW_006201251.1:187807-196243 GCF_000334495.1 Tupaia belangeri chinensis
CAGGAACTTTAGTAGCACGAGCAATGAGAGAGATTTTAAAAAGTGATGTTGAGAAAGGCAAGAAGATTTTTGTTCAGAAGTTTGTCTAGTGCCACACCATGGAAAAAAGGGCAAGCACAAGACGGGCTCAAATCTCCAGGGTCTATTCAGGTGTTAGACAGGTCAGGCCCTTGGATTCTCTTACAGATGCCAACAAGAACAAAGGTATCACCTCTAGAGAGGATACTCTGATGGACTATTTGGAGAATGCCACGAAGCACATCCCTAGAACAAAAATGTCACAGTTTTTAACTGTACCTTATTTTAATTGATCTCCTACACCAGAGTGCAGATCATGAATGGCTGGCCAAAAATATTTGTTGGACAGTCCTGATTTAAGCAGACTGGCTTGTGGTTAAATGAATATTGCTGGGATTTTTAAATTTTGATAGTAATTTTAGTTCAGTAAGTGTTATCACTATTTGTCCTTTCCAAAGATATAATTAATAATTGATTAGTGATATATTCATCTTTTTTTTTTATTTGGTAAATAAAGGTTTTTGCCCTAGGGAGTGTACACTCGCCAAAGAGAGGAGACAGACATAGGAGGAGGGAAAGGGAGAAATCACGCTGGGTTGAGGGGAGGGATGAGGGTGTGGTGGTGGTTGACCACAATGCCATCCCTTTTCCTCCATTCTCCTTCCAGGATCTTGGGCATGCATGTACATGCACCCAGCTTAAATTTCAAGCCACCAGGTCCAGGACTCAAAATGTAGTCGGTCATGTGAGAGTCCGGCAACATAACCACTATACCATCTGCTGGTCCTAGTAATGCTCATCTTTCTACAAAGATGGTGAATGCTGGTGCCGGCAGGTGGCGTGGTGGTTAAGAAAGCTGGATTCCAACATGGCCAACTACACTTCTAGTCTTAGACCTGGTGACTTGTCTTCTCACTCCCTCCACCTTGCCTGATCAAATTAAAAATAAATAGATAAAGTTAAATAAAATAATTCTTTAAAAAAAAAAAAGGTGCTGAATTCCACCTCAAAACGTACGGATATTGTTTTCTTATTTAGGATTATGTGTCCCTGGTTATACGAATACATAAATGCTGAATAAATCCCTTCACTTCTCAAAACAAAACAAAAATTTATGTACAAGGACAATTTTAATGTTATTTAGTATAGCAAAGACAAAAAAATACCTAAATGCCAAAGAAAGTGAATAGTAAATAAATTAAGGTATAGTCATACAGTAGAGAGCTATAAGATGAACCTTGTTTAAGGTGCGTGTTCTTGGAGCCATCAAGTGGTGTAGTGATTAAGGAACTGGACTCCCACATAGCGGAACATGTTTCAAGTCCCAGACTCAAGGGCAGGGCACATGTGCATGCATGCCCAAAACCCCAAGAGGAGAATGGAAAAGAGAGAGCGGTATGGCCATACCCCCAGGGGGTGTATTTCTACTTTCTCTCTCTGTCTAGCTAGTACACACACCTGTAACAAAACTCTTAAAAAAAGTTATGTTTTGTCTAAATATATATATATATATATATATATAATTCATAGAGAAAACAGTAAAATGAAGAACGAGTAATAATGTTTATTTCTAGGTAGTAGAATTACATGTGATTTTATTTTCTCTACAGTCCTCTTTATATCCCATTTTTCTACACTGAGCATGTTATTACTTTTTAAATAAAACATTTTTTTTAACTTACTCTCTTCTCCTCTATGTTCCCAAAACATCTTGTACTTTGTTGATAGCCCCTGGCACACTGTGCTCTTATTTCACTGTGTCAATACATGTCTGTATTCCCTAGGGAACAGAAACAAGCTCCAAGTTCCATTCATGTCTCGCGGAGTTCTAAACACTGAGCTCTCCCTGAACCACCAGGAAGCACTGCTTGAACAAGCAGGTGCTCCGAGGCTGGAGGCCTCCAGCTACAACAAAGCCCACTAACCACCAACCCCTGTACTTGAAGGGGCGAATCCACAACAGAAAAGCTACTTTCTTCCACTGCTTTATTAAGATACCCTTTGTTGTCTCTACAAATCCTGCTCATTATTAGAATTTTCCTTACGTTTCTTTCGTTCTATCAGTTAGATCATTCATTAAAAAAAAAAAAAGGAAGGAGACAAAGGGAAGCCAGCTAGGCCAGCCAGTCTCTGGTTTTCTCTTAAAAATTCATCCAACTGGGATCAGTAGTTAGCGTAATGACTATGTCGCTGGACTCCCACATAGTCAACCGCGGTTCGCGTCCCGGACCAGTGGCTTAAAACTCACGCCGGGCATGTGTGTGTGCATGCCCAAGATCCCGAGAGGAGAATGGAGGAGAAGGGATTGCAGCGTGGCCATCCCCCCTGGGGGGTGATTTCTCGCTTTCTGTCTCTCTGTCTCTCTCTGTCTTTCTGGTGAGCACATGCGCCCTACAGCAAAAAAAAAAAAAACTCTCAAAAAAAAAAGAATTCATCCAACTTCCCTCTGAGCCTCCTAGACCCCTCCAGCTGCAAGGCAGAGCTACTTCCGGGCAGTTTACCTAACCTATGCTCATTGTCAGTAACCTCAGGTTCCCCTCAGGGCTCTCTGACAAGCAGGGCTATTCCTGTTCCCCTAATCTCAGCAGTGTTCAGAAGGCAGCCAACTCCATGTTTGCTGGATTGGACCAATTATGACACTGCAGTATGAGGAGAATCTGGCCCTAGGGTGCCCCAGTTTGCCCTTTGCTCCCATCACTCACAGTTCAGAGTCACAGTAGACTCCTATGAGGGCTGGAAGACCAGGAGGAACTGCTGGGCAGAAAGAGCAGGCAGATCCTTTCTGGGGATTGGGGTGGAACAGGTAAGGAATGCAGGCGCAAGAGGAAGGCTCCGTGAGACCAACCACAGGCTGGGCTATGTCTAAACTGACACCCTCGGCTGCACTTTCAGTGACACCAGTCAGCTGGCAGGATAGCAAAAGTGGCAGCAGTGGCTGGGCAGGAACGTTTTTCACTCCCTGCTCCCTCTCTGCAGAATTACCAGTTCTACCTGCTCAGCCCTTCCCTCTCCCCTACCCACTCCAGCACTATCATGGAAGGTCTTGCCAGCCCACCTACCCAGGGCTGCGCCAGAGCCCTGGTATCAAATATCCTGCTGGCCAGCTGCTTCCTGCTGTCCCACCCCACATTGTGAAACCCATGACACAGGCTGGACTTTAGACAGAAACTTCTTATCAGGGAGTCCCAGGCACATGAACTCTGGGTTCTCAATGCCTGGAAAACCCCAATGTGCATCTTACTCCCAAGGCTTCCCAACCCCCTCACAACACTGCAACCCTTTCTCATTTCCTTTGATAAGTGGTCGTCAAGGTCTTTCCTGAACCTCTGAAAGGAAGCAGGTTTGGTGTTAGAGATCCCCCCCCCCCCGGTCTCTCCTCAAAGCCAACAGATACAAAAACCTATCCCATAAAATGTGAGTAGTTTTTAAATCTATCTCTGGTGGGGCAGAGGTGGTGTCAGTCACTGCTGTGTCCACAGAACAGGTGCCCCTTGAACTCAGCTGACTGAGGGTGTGGGGGTGGGTCCTAAAAGCCAAGGCCACAAACTCTGTAACAGCATGAAGACATCTCCAGGATACATGAAATGAAATAAGCAAAATGTCAAGAATGTATAAAGTATGCTTTTTGTATAAGTAAACAAAGAAAAAGCAGATATATGTATATACACTTGTATCTGGACAACAAAACTAAAAAATTATGGGAGTATGGGGTGAACAAGGAACAGAATGGGAGTGGAGTACTCCACCCCTTTGATATTTTGATTTTCAAATCACATCAATAACCTATTCCAAATATATAATATTTTGAGCCAGCCAGGTGGCATGGAGGTTAAGGCAGCTGGATCCCACATGGCCAACTGCACCGTTTGAGTCCTGAACGCATCCTGAAAAACACTCTCTAGGGAACCAGCAGTTAGCGTAATGGCTATGTCGCTGGACTCCCACGTAGTCGACCGCGGTTTGCGTCCTGGACCCAGTGGCTTAAAACTCACGCCAGGCGCGTGTGCGTGCGTGCCCAAGATCCCGAGAGGAGAATGGAGGAGAAGGGATTGCGGCGTGACCATCCCCCCTGGGGGGTGATTTCTCGCTTTCTGTCTCTATGTCTCTCTCTGTCTGTCTGGCGAGCGCACGCGCCCTACAGTGAAAATCTCTCAAAAAAAAAAAAAAAAAAAAACACTCTCTAGAGGAGAATGGTAAAGGAACTGCAGTATGGCCATCCCTGCTGGTGGCGATGATTTCTCGCTTTCCCTCTCTTTCTCTCTCTATCTCTGTCTCTCTCTGGCTAGTGCACATGCCCTATAGCAAAAAAAAAAAAAAAAATAGAAGGAAAGACAGAAAAAAAGAAAAAGGAAAAGAAAAAGAAAACCTTGTGTAATTTCTTTAAAATGAAAGCAGCTCTACACCAAACCAGAACTAGGCTGCAGACCCCAGACAAGCCCTGATCACACAGGAACTGAAGAGAAACATCATGAGGTAAAGTGTTCTGAGCCAGGAGGGAAAGAAAGACTCAACTTCCAAATTCCATCACCACTCATTTCTACTTCCGGCTGCCACTGCTGCCAGTCACTGGTGCGAGTTTCGAGGGAACAATTCTTTCCTGGGAGTAGAGGGAGGGGACAGGAATGACTCACCAGTCTACAATTTTAGGGTAAGTCTGCCCTAAATCACAAAGCTAGAAGGGTTTGAAGGGTTTGAGTCTGCAACATCTGTGGAAAACACCAGGACTCAGAGACAGATTGACTCAAATACAGGGAAAGGGTTCCCCCCTGGCCCAAAGGCCTCAGTGGGGATCCCATGCTGGAGTAAGGGGAGGGGAAGGAACAAGCCAGCATTCCAGTCCAGGTTTCCCTTCCTCCCCGAGTCTCACCAGAAGTGGACCTATCCACAAGCCACCAGCTAAGCTGCAGTGCCTCACCCTGCCTGGGGGCCTGCTGAGTCTTGTCTAAGACAGGTTTTCCAGGGAGAAGGAGATGGGCACCAGCCTTACTCCTCCAGCCCAGCTTTCCCAGTGTCCAGCCTCCAGCCCCCTACCCCAGCAAGGTCAGGCCTTTCATTTGACTTGTCCATCTTGTCTAGCCCTTTCTTCCTCTCTGTCAGCAAGGCCCACAATGAGGAACAGCCCTGGAGGGAGTAGAAGAACATGTGGGCAACCAGCCTATGCTTGGGGCGGGGGAGAAGGGGAGACAGAGGACAGACAAGAAGTCCAAGAAAGAGCTCCTCCTTCTAGACTCTTGCCATGTGGGATGCACCCCCCGCCCAGGCTTCCTTTGCCCTGCCATCCTGGGGACAGCATTCTTTCATCCTCACAAAACCCAAAGGGTATTACAGCTGCCCAGCAACAACCCTTCACATGTCTGCACGCAGCTGTTATCCAGGCTGTTCCTCCAACAGAGTAGGACGAGCATTATCTCTCCTGTTTTATAGGTGAAAAGGCCGAGTTGCTCACATAAGAGGACAAAGCAGAGAGAAAGCTAAGCTAGAGCCAAGGAGGTGTGGGGAACTGGTTCTCATTCCCATTCTCATTTGCACCTGTGGACAGTGGCAAATCTGAGTAAACATGGTCACCTTTGGACACATGCAGAAATGAATGCAGTTTTGTGAGCTTTATTTGTATAGGATGAAAGCATTTGCATATGAAAACACTAACTGCCTGTTGTTGTGGACACTGCAAAGCAGTATCAGGTTAAAGGAAGCCACATGTGTTAATCATATTTCACCCCAAAAAGGTAAAAGAAAAACCTACACAGCGACAGTCCATTTTCGACAGTCCATTTTCGCATCTTCAGACAATTTACATCCAAAAGCAACTGGCTTTGCATTACATTTCCTCCTCCCCCATTTTCTACCCTTTAAAAGAATAAACCTGAGGGGGGCCAGTAGGTGGCATGGTGGTTAAGGATGCTGGACTCCCACGTGGCCAAATGCAGTTTGAGTCCTGGACCCGGTGGCTGGTTTTCTCACTTTCCTTCTCTCTCTCTCTTGCTCTATCCCTCTCTGATCAAAATCTAAATAAATAAATGAATAAAGTTAAATAAATAAAATGATTCTTAAAAAAAAAAGAATAAACCTGAGGCCAGTTCAAGGTTGCAGCTTTTCATCAGAAATAGGGCCCACCCAATCCTCACTTTCCTATACTTCTGTCTTTGTATACTTATTTTTATGTTTATTTCTAATCCACAGACCCCCCCACACACACTGAGAAACTCACGTTCTGCCGAACAGGTCCCAACATGCATCAACCAAATCATGCTCCCCCAGGTCTAGCTTGCTCCTCCATCCCCTGGTGGGTTACTTCCCAGGAGCTACACCTGCCAAACAAATCCAGCATCAACTGGGCTCTCTCTGGACCACTGTTGCTTAGTTTCCTAAAGATACCCCTAAGCTCAAAACGGTGCTCTCACCACCTTTCAGTGTCAGCATGTGATTATTGAGAGGTTATCACAAATGAGTTGGGGGGCCAGCAGCTGGCATGCTGGTTAAGTCTCTGGACTCCCACATGGCTGACAGCAGTTCAAGACTCAAATCTGGCAGCTTGCTTTCTCACTTTCCCTCTTTCTTTCTCTCTCTGGTAAGCAACCCATGCCCTATACCAAGTTAAAAAATAGTAATAAATAAAAAATTTTTAAATAATAAGTTTGGGGGAGGGGAAAAAAGAAGGAAAGAAGGGCGGAGAGGAAGATCGAGGAAGCTTCTAAGTTTGACAAATACTGTCACTGAGAAGAAAAAAAAAACCTCTTATAATTAGAGTCACTGACCCAGAAGAAATTTCTAGGTTGGGGTTGGGGATGGGGGAGGGTATTGGTACAGTGCAAGGATTACCAAAGTAGTATGGAGCACCACACAGAACAGAACCTCAAGATAACTATGGGTGTGTCACTAGCGGTTCTCAGATACAAGCAGAAGTCAAATAGGTGAGGAACAGGAAAAGAAGGGAAACCAAAGAAGAAAATGTAAGAGTCAAAAGGAAGAAGGGTGGTAAGAACATTAGCGGAAGGGCCAGCAGACAGTGCACCTGGATCCCACAGGGCCCACTGAGCAAGTTGGGACTCTGGGATCTGGCAGCTTGAAGAACATGCTGGTGTGTGCACGTGTGTGTGTGTGCATGTGCATGTGTGCCCACAATTTCAACAGGAGAATGGAGAAGGGACTGCAGTGTGGCCACCCCTGGGTGAGGGTGACTTCTCACTTTCTCATTTTCCCTCTCTCTTTCTCTGTCCCTAGCAAGCACATATGCCCTACCACAGCACTAAAAAACAACCTAGTGAAAAACAACAACAAAAAAAGCCTTTTAATTGCCACAGGTGGCCTGCCCTCCTCAGAGAGAACGAGAACCCAGTAGGGGCATGGCTGCAATCTTTTCTCCATTTCTCCAACCCATCAGGATTTGGGCAGGCATGCATGCACACACATTCCCATGTCGGGATTCAAACCATAGCTTTCCGTGTAGGAAGTGGTTCCCAGTGCAGAGCATTTAACCATGACACTTACGGGCCGGCCCCAGAAAAGAAAATGTTTTCAGGAAGGTCAGGCGGCAGATTCTGAAGGAGTATCCTAAGCAGTTCTTGTGCCTGGGATGCCTGAGATGCTGGATCCTGGGTGGAAAGCGGAGTCTGGAGATGGTGGTCACATTCCCAGGTTCCACCCCTGACATTCTTGTCAACCTGGGAAAGTCATTTCCCCTCTTTGGACCTTATCTGTTTCTTTATTTGTACCACAGGGAGAGAATTGGAATCACCTCTGCTCTAGTTCCCCTCAAGGGTATACGATTTTTGCGATAAGCGGAGTCAGTCCATCTGAGGACAGGGAGTCTACTCCCACCTTCAAAAACTAAGCACAATTAATCACCTTCACAAAACACCAGCAGTGGTTGTACACTTCCTAAAACATAAATTGAAGGGGAAAACAGAGAATCAAGCAGAACACACCCTGAACACAACTATCCTCACAAGCACATACACAGAAACTCACAAATCAGACAGGTAAAGGTACAGGTGCTGACACAGGTCGACTGAAGGGCACAAACCAGCCGACCGCACACTCAGCTGATCCCAAACATTTCCAGAGACACAAGCAAGCCCCAGCAGGCGAGCCTCATTGTTTCTCAGGAAAGGGAGTTTACAAAGGAAACAAAAACTCTCACACAGGGCCAGGGGGAGGGCAGAGTTCTGGTTCCGAGCAGAATCCAGCCAACCAGCAGACGCGTCCGCCCCCCCGGGGAATAGTTACTCCGTCAACAACATTTATTAAGGACTCCAGAGGTAGTTACTCCAGAAAGGAACTTGGAACGCTGTGCTCTGAGAAATTTCAGATGTCCATCTCCTTTTCTCTCCAGACTCCACTGCACCTTCCCCTAAGCCACCACTGCAACCCAAAGGTTGAGAGGAGCTAGAGACCCCTTCAGCAAAAGCCAGGGAAAGA
>NW_006201251.1:196274-200927 GCF_000334495.1 Tupaia belangeri chinensis
CCTCCGCCCCCCTCCATCACGTTCTCTACAAGAAGCCAAGGGGACGGGGGGAGAGGCTCATGGCTTCTCCACGGTTGTTCCAGGATGCTGGGTGTGCGTTGGAGGGACAGGCGGGCCCTCCCCAGGTGCGGGCGGAGGATGGCTGGGCGGATGCCTGTGGGAGGGGTCCTCGCGCCCGCCGGCCCCACCGGTAAACAGGGTGTGGGAGAGTGGGGCCGGCCCTCCCCGCTCTTTCTGGTGCGTGCGAGGGGGCAGCTCGCCGGCAGAGGGTAAAAGGGGAAGGGTCGCAACACACCGGTGTGGGGGAGGGGAGCTAGGCACGCCCCAGGCTGCGGGGGAGCGGAAGGAAAAGGGACGAGCCGGGAGGAAAGAGGACTGAGCGCGAGGCTGCCCGGTTTCTGAACTCCTCCCCTCCCGCCGGCAAGGGGCGTGGGGAGCGCCTTCAACTTTTGACCCGACCCCACGACTGCCCCGAAACTCCCGAACTTACACAGGATCACCGATGTGAAGAGAAACAAGCACGTCCTCCCGGCTTTCGTCTGTGTCCCCATCGCGATCAGGATCCCGAAGCAACAGCTGCCGCCGGAGCCCTGGGCACACACACAGCCTCGCCAACTCCGGCGCCGGGACTAAGCTCCAGCCGCCAGGTTGAGCCCCGCCCGGCCCTGCCCTCCACGCCGGATTGGCCAGCGCCCCGCCCCTGCACGTTCCGATTGGTGGAGAGAGCCGCCGCTCCGCCGAGCGAGTCACCGGAGCCAGGTGCAGCCCCGCCCACTACTCCCCACTGAGACGGATTGGCGCCGTGCCTGCTGGAGTCGCCTCCGATTGGCGCAGGAGAACTGTCGCGTAAGGAGACGAATTCCTCACCTACGGCAGGGGGGGGGCCCCCCATTGGGCGCTGCTCCCGAAGTAGGGACTTTCTGAGTGGATGGGTTCGGAGTTGGGGTTGGAGGGCCAGAGGAATACCCACGGAGGTAGTCGTGCTCGACAACTATGGACACCGGCTCGGTATGGGGTTTCCTGTTCGTATGTTTGCATGTAAACCGCTCCGCGCTGAGCAGGGAACCTTGGTCCGGTCCCAGGGCAAGCGAAAGACACGTATTACTATGAGAGCGTGGGGGAGCAGGACGAGGAGAGGGGTGGACTGATGTCCCCAACACCATACCCAAACCGTGTTCCCCTGCCCACTCCACCCTGCTTTCACAGGCCTTGAGAAACGAGGTACCGAGAGAGGAGAAGGACGGAGCGCCCGGCTGGAAAATGGAGAAGGAGGGTTACATCACGCCAAGAACTATAAACAAATGGGCCCAAAACACAGCCGGCTAATACACGCTGACCTGCCGCTGCTTATAAACAGCTCCGGGGGACTGTGGATACTGTCTTTTACACGTTTGCTCTGTCAGCAGGGCCCTACATGTCAGAATTATTTATCTTCTTACGGTGACTAATAACTGGGTGCTGACTAAGACTTTTCTCTATAGACTATGTTGACACTCAAACTTTCTGCTCATATTTATGTTGTGACATCATTTTTAATTGAAACTCATTATCTACACGGTACTCGTAGTTCCTGTTTTATAACGATTTAATTTTAACTGTGCTAAGTATATCCAAATTGCCTGTGGGGAACTTGGATAATTTTTGTGAATATTATCTCACCACAAGTGAAAAAATTCACTTTTATCCAAAAGAATGACATTCTAGGGCCCAGCTGGTAGTGGTGTGGTGAATAAGGCACTGGATCCCACATAGCCCACTGTATGAAAAAACACTCAGGTTGTGTGTGTGTGTGTGCGTGTCCAGAATCCTGAAAGGAAAAATGGAGGAAAAGGGGTTATGGTGTAACCATCCCCCCAGGAAGTGATTTCTCACTTTCATCCCCCTAGGAAGTGATTTCTCACTTTCCTTCTCTCTACCCACCCCTCCACGCCAGCACTTGTGCCTTGTAGCAAAAAAAAAAAAAAGAAGGAAAAAAAAAAAAAAGACGCTCTTTGATCTTTTGCCTCCTTTGCCTTGGCTCTCATTCCTTTGTCTGCATCTCCTGGGTGGAAGGTCTGCTTCCAGTTGCACCCAAGTTTAAGTAGTGTTTATCAAGCACCTACTGAGTGCTGTAGGGGAAATACAGATACATGTAAATCACAGTCCCTGACTTCAGGAGGCTTATAGTCTACTCCTAAAACAGGAAACAAGGCAATATGTAATCCAAAGACAAACTTTGTGTTATTAAATTGAAACAAGCATTTGAGTGCCTGCCAAGTGCAAAGCTGTTCTCTTTACTCTCAAAGGAATTTAAAATCCTAGGGAGAGAAACATAGACCCTTCTTATCCCTGGGGGATGAATTTCAAGACCCCAGTGGAAGCCTGAAACCACAGACAGTACCAATGTATACTATTATTTTTCCCCTATACCTGCATTCCTATGATAAAGTTTAATTTAGAAATTAGGCACTGTAAGAGACTAACAATGTAACTGGTAATAAAGTAAGGCAATTATAATAATATGCTGTCATAAAAGCCATGCTAGTGCAGCAGGTGGCATGGTGGTTAAGGTGCTGGATTCCCTCATAGACAACAGCAGTTCCAATCCCAGACCTGTTGTCTTGAAAGTCACACTGGGTGTGTGTGTGCCCAAAACCCTGAGAGGAGAATGGAAGAGAAGAGACTGTGGTATGGCCATCCCCCCTGGAGGGTGCTTTCTCACTTTCCCTCTTTTTGTCTCTCTCAGGAGAACCCCCCTGCAGGGTACTTTTTCACATTTCCTCTCTTTGTTTCTCTCAGGGGAACACATGTACCCTATGACAAATTAAAAAAAAAAATCTTTCAACGAATTGGAACCTATCTCATGATTTCCTAGTACTTTCTAGCCATTGCTCTCTAGAGTTACATAAAATGCCAAATTACGAGGCCAGCAGAGTAGATGGCATGGTGGTTAGGGTGCTGGACTCTCACATGACCAACTATGGTTTGAGTCCTGGTGGCTTGAAAATCATGCAGGGCTTGTGTGCATGCACTCAAAATCCCAAGATGAGAATGGAGGAGAAGGGATTGTGATGTGGTCATACCCCCCTGGGGGATAATTTCCCACTTTCCCTCTCACTGTCTCTGTCTTTCTCCGGTGAGTGCACATGCCCCATGGCAAAAACCTTTAAAATATATATATCAAATTATTATTTGCTACTGACAACTCTTCCTTCAAATACATATTTTTTAATTGCCAGAAGGCACATGGTTCACCAGAGAGAGAGAGAAGCGAGTGAAGTGGGATGGAAGCACCATCCAATGGAGTACGCTCACACCATAATCCCGTTTCTTCCATCTCTCCATTCATCAGTACTTCGGGCACACATGCACACATGCCCAGTGTGGTTTATTTTTCATGCCAGCAGGTCTGGGATTTGAACCCTATGGTTACCCATGTGAGATCCATCTTCCTTAACCACCAGGCTGTGGTCCGGACCTCCTTCAAATATTATATTCACAATAACATGTGTCTGTGGACAAAAGTGAGAGAGAGTCAGAGAGAGAGGAGATGAGCACCTCCACAGAGTCTGGTCTCACAGCTCTCCCCTTCCTCCGGCCCCAGCCCATCAGACCCAGGCACTGGAACACGCACCTGGGGTGTCTCAGGCCGACTGGGCCAATACCTCGAACCGCAGTCACGGTGCAGGATCCAGTTTCTCTTGAGCAGCCCTTAAAATACTTGCCCAAGTCTCCGAAGTTGTTCCTTCTACAAGCTAAATGTCTTCAGTATCTTCACGGGCAGCTTCCTGACCCCTCCCACCCCCCAACTCCACATGCTTTGCTTACTCTCCTACAAGCCCTCCTCTGGATGATCCCTTGTTAGGGTACCTACCCTGAACCAGGTACTGGAGGAGCCCCTCATGGCACAGACAGACCTCAGATAAAACTCAGTTCCCCAACTTCTAGCTTTCTGTACTTGGTCAGCTCACATCTTTCAGAAATTTTCTGCATCCAGAAGGTAATGACGACAGTAATATCACTTTACCTGATGGCAAAATAATGGTTAAATTATGTAATAGATGCAATATCCTTGGTGCAGAGACTGGCACATTTTTTTAAAGAATTATTTTATTTAACTTTATTTATTATTATTGTTACTTTCCAGTTTCATCAGACAGAGAGAGAGAGGGAAAGTTAGAAAGCAAGCCACCAGATTCAGTACTTGAACCATGGTCAGCCATGTGGGAGTCCAGCGCCTTTAACCACTACACCAACTGCTGGCCCCACATATTTTTTTTAAATTATTATTTTATTTAATTTTATTTATTTATTTATTTTATTTGACCAGAGAGAGAGAGAGAAAACGTGAGAAAGCAAGCCGCCAGGTCCAGGACTCGAACCTTGTCGTCTATGTGGGAGTCCAGTATCCTTAATCACCACTCCACCTACCAGCCCCTTTTTGTTTTTTGCTTTCATTTTTATAAAGAATTATTTTATTTAACTTTATTTATTTTATGTATTTATTTTAAGAGACTGGCACCTTTTTTTTAAGAATTCATTTCTTTAACTTTATTTATTTTAATTTGACAAGGTCTGGGACTTGAACCACAGTTGGCCATGTGGGAGTCTGATGCCCTTAACCACCATGCCACCTGCTGGCCCCAAGACTGAGATTATTTTTCTTTTTTTTTT
>NW_006201251.1:201015-205552 GCF_000334495.1 Tupaia belangeri chinensis
GCCGCAATCCCTTCTCCTCCATTCTCCTCTCGGGATCTTCGGCACGCACGCACACGCGCCTGGCATGAGTTTAAGCCACCGGGTCCAGGACTCGAACCGCGGTCGACTATGTGGGAGTCCAGCGACATAGCCATTACGCTAACTGCTGGTCCCAAGACTGGCATATTTCAAGCATTGAAATGAATGCTATCTTTTTTTTTTTTTCTTTGGAGAGGTTTTTGCTACAGGGCACGTGCGCTCACCAGACAGACAGAGACAGAGAGACAGAAAGCGAGAAATCACCCCCCAGGGAGGATGGCCACACCGCAATCCCTTCTCCTCCATTCTCCTCTCTGGATCTTGGGCACGCATGCACATGTGCTAGATCCGGGACTTGAACCATGATCAGCTATGTGGGAGTCTAGCACCTCAACCACCACGCCACCTGCCAGCCCCCTATACATGTGTGAGTATAAGCTACTGGGTCCAGGACTTGAACCACGATCAACTACATGGGAGTTCAGTGACATAACCATTACGCCAACTGCTGGTCTCTTATTTATACTACTATTAAAGTGAATCTCCCACATCCTATACTTGTACAGTTGTTTCTTAACAAATACAAGTACATTTTGTACTTATCTATATTCATTTTATAGTTTCTTGGAAATAATAATGGTCAAGTTTCATAAAACAATCTTTGTTTTGAAGAATTATTTTATTGAACTTTATTTATTTATTTTAATTTGACCAGAGAGGGACAGAGTAATAGAGAGAGAGAGAGAGAGAGAAAGTAAGAAAGCAAGCCACCAGGTCAGGGACTTGAACTGCAATCAGCCATGTGGGAGTCCAGGACTCTTAACCACCATGCCATCTGCCAGTCCCAATAATCTTAATTTTTTTAAAATGTTTTTGCCATAGGGCATGTGTGCTCACTGGAGAAACACAGAGACAAAGAGAGAGAGAGTGAGCAATCATCCCTATAATCCCTCTTCCTCCATTGTCCTGCTGGAATTTTAGGCACACAGGCACACATGTACCTGGCATGATTTTTCAAGCTGCTGGATCCAGGACTCAAAATGAAGGATTGGCCATATGCCTTATCCACCACACCACCAATAATATTGGTGGCCCCAATAATATTGGCCCCAATAATATTGATGATTAATATTAAACAAAACAAAAAAATACAAATAATGTGTGTGGAGAGCAGCTCTCCACAGTGTGCATCCTGGTATTATATGAAACACATGTATAGGGGGCTGGCAGGTGGCATGGTGGTTGAGGCACTAGACTCCTACACAGCTGACCGTGGTTCAAGTCCCGGATCTGGCAACTTGCTTTCTTACTTTCTCTCTCTGTCTCCCTCTGGTCAAATTAAAATATAAATAATAATAAAAAAAATAAATAAATAAATCTTAAAAAAAACACATATATATACTTGCAAAGCATGAAAGTAATTTTAGACTGCATAAATAATGTAATGATCATCAAGTTCCTTTTCCTACATAGTTGCTTAAAAGAATAATATGTTGGGACCAGCAGTTAGTGTAATGGCTATGTTGCTGGAGGCCCACATAGTCGACCGCGGTTCAAGTCCCGGACCCAGTGGCTTAAAACTCACACAGGGCAAATATGCATGTGTGCCCAAGATCCCGAGAGGAGAATGGAGGAGAAGGGATTGCGGCGTGGCCATCCCCCCTGAGGGGTGATTTCTCGCTTTCTGTCTCTCTGTCTCTGTCTGGTGAGCACACGTGCCCTATAGCAGAAACCTCTCAAAAAAAAAAAAAAGAATAATATGTTTTTGAGTTTCACCATCATTGACAGTTGTTTTCTGTAGTCTTTGATAGCAGCAGATTTTTTTTAAAGCTATGAATAGCGACTTGGTCTGCAAAGTAAAAAAAATTCTGGAAGGCATTACTCAAACCTGTAACAAAATAAAAATAAAAACTGTGGCACAAAAAGAAAAGCAAAACATTTCACAGACACAAAAGTGTAATATAATGTGTTAAGGATGGTGCCGTGCGGTGATACCTTTGAGTGGACTAATATGTAGTGTATTCATGCGGGCAAGATTCCCTTTGCATGCTGCAGTGACATACAGAGATGAAATGTAAATAAAACAAGAAGGAAAGAAAAAAACTGTGGCATAGACAGTCCAGTGGAAATTTGCTGAGGGCAGCAGAGAAAGAAAGCAAGAGCTGGAGGAAATGTTGGAGGAGGGCAGGATCAGTACCTTGTGTAAATGGAAATGCTTGTGTGTTATGCCAATGATCCTGTGAAGAGGAAGGAATTAGAGTGAATGAGAAAAAAGACAGCCGCAGTACCAAGGAGGAGAGAGATAGAATCTAAGCTCAGACTGAGTTAAAAAAAGAGCAGAGACTGCCACCCAGTAGGTAGTGTGGCAGTGAAGGCACTGGGTTCCCACATGGCTGACAGTGGTTTGAGTCCCAAACTTGAGAGGTTGCTTTCTCATTCATTCATTCATTCATTCATTCTCTCTCTCTCTCTCTTTCATTTTCTCTCTCCTCTTTCTCTTTCTGTATCTCTCTAGCAAGCAAATTTTAAAATAATAATAATAAATAAATAATTCGTTTTTTGAGAGAGAGAGGGATTTTTGTAGGATCCATGCGCTCACCAGAGAGATAGAAAGCAAGAAATCACCCCCCCCCAGGGGGGATGGCCACACTGCAATCCCTTCTCCTCCATTCTCTTCTCAGGATTCTGGGCACACATGCACAACACGCGCAGTGTGAGTTTCAAGTCGCCGGGTTCAGGACTTGAACCAGGTCAACTACATGAGAGTCCAGCAGCATAACCATTATGACATCTGCTGGACCCAAAAAAATAATTCTTTTTTTTAAGAGATTTTTGCTATAGGGCATGCACTCACCAGAGAAACAGAGAGAAATACAGAGACAGAAAGTGAGAAATCATCCCCTAAGGGGGTTGGCCACACTGCAATCCTTTCTCCCTCACATCCTCTCAGAATTCTGGGCATGCATGCACACATGTCCCACTTGCATTTCAAGTCGCTGGGTGACTCCAGGACTTGAACTGCAGTCAATTACATGGGAGTCCAGTGACATAACCATTATGCCATCTATTAGTCCCAAATAAATAATTTTTTTTAAAAAAAAAAGAGCAGAGAACTATCTTCATAACTAGAGGAAAGCGTGTGGTACAGCCGGTAGATTGGTGGGTGGGAAGATCATAGAAACTAATTTTTTTCTGTTTTCTATGGGATCTGAGGTGACATCATCAGCTGAGAATGTAAAGGAAAAAGGAAGTTTAGGAAACTCAAAGAATAGGGAGAAATAGAGCCTGAAAAGCACACTAGCAAAGTGTATTAGGACCGGTAAGTGCATTAGAACTGTTAGGTGCTTTGAGTGGATTAATATGCCTATTAGATATTTTGCACATAAATTTAAAGAGATGTTGCTAACATGGACACCAAAATTGAGCTGTGAAATACTGCTTTTCTTAACTGAAAATGAAGATTTTCTGCTGAGGCTTCCCCCTCCAGATTCACTGCTAGTGAGAAAAGCACAAACCCAGGCCCATCCTGACATGGACACCAAACTTGAGCTGTGAAATATTACTTTCCTTAACTAAAAATGAAGATTTTATGCTGAGACTTCTCCCTCCAGATTCACGTCTAGTGGTCTCTGTGCACTAAGTGTCTAGGCACATCCAAGTGAACAGCATCCAAACATCTGAATATGATTAGGGTCAGAATATTCCTCCATTCCCACTGATTCTGCTGCACAAAGAGTGAAAGCAGAATGGAAGAAAGATTAAAGATCACCTCCTGCATGCCGCTGAACACTTAGATTGAACTTCAAGAATTAGGAAGAAATACACCAACCATCAGATGACTAGAAATCACTGCAGGGTCACAAGAAATATGGGAAAGCAAGAAAATACCTCTCCTCCAAGGGAAAAGAATAACTCCTCTTCATCGTGAGACAGTACAATGAAACTCATGGAAATGTCTGATAAAGAATTTATAATATTCATAGTGACAAAGATAACAGAGATGGAAGAGAAGAGAGACAATGAACTGCAGAAGAGGCAGGAGAAAGGAGCTATCAAGTTCCAGGAGGTGAGGAAATTCTTGCAAGATTTAATAAAGGAAATACACATTATAAAAAAGAATCAAATGGACTTGTTGTTAGAGATGAAGGCTATAATACAAGAAGTCAAGACCTCCCTTGAAAGTATTAAAAGCAGATTAGATCATACAGAAAATTGAATCTCAGATGTAGAAGATAGAATCACTGGCCTAGAAAAATCCACCATAAAGACTGAGAAAATTCCCCCCAAAAATGAGAATTATATATGAGGAATACTAGATACCATCAAACATCCAAACATGTGGATAATTTGTGTCCCAGAAGGTAAAGAGACTCATAAGGGCATTGATAATCTATTCCATGAAATCCTGCAAGAAAACTTTCCAAACCTAGAGAGGCATTCAAAGATCCAGTCCCAAGAAATACAAAGGACCCCAAATAGAATCAACCCAAGAAGATCTTCTCCAAGACACATTATAGCC
>NW_006201251.1:207119-219452 GCF_000334495.1 Tupaia belangeri chinensis
CATTACGCTAACTTCTGATTCCCAGGAATTTTGAGCATTCATAATGTCGAAGCTAACAGAGATCAAAGAGAAGAGAGATAATGAACTGCTGAAGATAATGGGAAAGGAGAAAGAAGTTCCAGGAGGTGAGGAAATTCTTGCAAGATTTAATAAAGGAAATACACATTATAAAAAAGAATCAAATGGACTTGTTGTTAGAGATGAAGGCTATAATACAAGAAGTCAAGACCTCCCTTGAAAGTATTAAAAGCAGATTAGATCATACAGAAAATTGAATCTCAGATGTAGAAGATAGAATCACTGGCCTAGAAAAATCCACCATAAAGACTGAGAAAATTCCCCCCAAAAATGAGAATTATATATGAGGAATACTAGATACCATCAAACATCCAAACATGTGGATAATTTGTGTCCCAGAAGGTAAAGAGACTCATAAGGGCATTGATAATCTATTCCATGAAATCCTGCAAGAAAACTTTCCAAACCTAGAGAGGCATTCAAAGATCCAGTCCCAAGAAATACAAAGGACCCCAAATAGAATCAACCCAAGAAGATCTTCTCCAAGACACATTATAGCCAGATTGACCAAAACCAAAGACAAAGACAAGATACTAAGATTGGCAAGAGAGAAATGTCAAGTTACTCCAAAGGATATCCCATCAGACTAACAGTGGACATCATCGGAAACAAAGCAAGTGAGGAAGGAATGAGAAAATATATTCAAAGTGTTAAGGGAAAGGCAATGTCAACCAAGAATACTATACCCGGCAAGATTATCCTTCATATGGAAAGAAAAGACAAGAACATTCATTCTTAGATAAACAAAACCTGAAAGAATTTACCAACACCAGACCAGATCTCCAAGAAGTTCTGAAGAGAGTGCTATACCAGGAAAATTAAATACATACACACAGAAATAGGAGTTCAAAAACTAAGAAAATAGCCAACTTAATCATAGGGACAAGTCTGGAGTTAAATATTATATCCGAGCCACAACAGAAGGTGGATTAAGTACATGAGACTGAACTGGTGAAATAGGATTTTATGGCTTTTGACTAAAACATTGCTGATTTTCTTCTAGACTTTGTTTTCTGGTTTTAAAGATTTTTGTCCTATCTTGAGCTCCTAATAGGTTCATGTACCTACTATTTGAACAGAATCCTAACCTGTTTCCTGGCTTTAAGTTTTAAATAAAGTTCCTTAGCATTTATTTGATTTATTGGGGCTAAAACTGCTTCTCTTGAAACTGAAAATATATTTTAAAATATTTTAAAATACCTATTTAATGACTGTAGTAAGCTATATAGCATCAGCTAGGTGCTACCTTATGATACGTTCATTCTACTCAGTTTCACACCCAAAGTCAGACATATATTCAGATATGTATATACCAGCTGAACTTGCTATTGAAAGTAGTTATATTATTTAAGAAATTTTGTGAATCAATAAACTGTGGGGAAAAAATAAATTGAAAAATAAATAAATAAATAATAGATACTAGTCAAACTAGTGTGAAGCTGACACCAACTTTGTGACACGGGGATAGAGTAAGAGCTTTTTTGGGTCCAACCATAGTTAGGTTTGCCTAAGCAAGTGATAGAGAGATCTCCAAGGGAGTGACTTGTTACTATTCTCTGTCTCATTTTAAACCTTTTTGTTAATATGACCAATTATAAATATACCCATGTTACTTCTCTTTTTTTTTTTTTTTTGGAGAGATTTTCACTGTAGGGCGCGTGCGCTCGCCAGACAGACAGAGAGAGACATAGAGACAGAAAGCGAGAAATCACCCCCCAGGGGGGATGGTCACGCCGCAATCCCTTCTCCTCCATTCTCCTCTCGGGATGTTGGGCACGCACGCACACGCACCCGGCGTGAGTTTTAAGCCACCGGGTCCGGGACGCGAACCGCGGTCAACTACGTGGGAGTCCAGCGACATAGCCATTACGCTAACTGCTGGTTCCCCCACTTCTCTTTTTTTTTTTAATACAAAGGTAAAATACCACATTTTTGTTTTGTTTTTAAAGAGATTTTTGCTATAGGGCTGTGTGCTCACTGGAGACAGATGAGATGCTATACAGTCCCTTCTTGTCCATTTTCCTTTCATGATTTTGGGCATGCACACCTGCCAGGCCCTACTCTGCTGAACACATTTTTTTGAGTGGGGAAGGCTGTGGATTAGAAATAGACACAATAACAAACACACAAAGACACACAAGTATAGAAAAGCGAGGATCGGGTGGGCCCAGCTTCTCTGATGGAGAAGTTGCGACCTGGAACTGGCCTCAGGTTTTCTTTTAAAGGGCAGAAATGGGGGAAGAGGAAATAGGATGCAAAAAGAATGGGGAAAAAGAAATGGAATGCGGGACCAGCAGTTGGTGTAATGGTTATGTCGCTGGACTCCCATGTAGTCCACCGTGGTTCGAGTCCTGGAGACAGTGGCTTAAATTCACGCTGGGTGCATATGCATGTGTGCCCAAGATACCAGGAGAGGAGAATGGAGGAGAAGTGATTGCATCGTGGCCACCCCCCCTGGGGGTTGATTTCTCGCTTTCTGTCTCTCTCATCTTGCTGGTGAGTGCACACGCCCTATAGCAAAACAACCTCTCAAAAAAAAAAAAAAAAAAAAGAAATAGAATGTAAAGCCAGTTGTTTTTGGATGTAAATTGTCTGAAGATGTGAAAATGACTGACGCCATTTAACTTTGCTGATCTTTTCGGGGGACAATCTAATAAACACAAGTAGCTTCCTCTAGCCTCATACTGCCATGCAGTATCTGGTAACAAGTATTAACAACAACAGGAAGATAACCGATAACAGCAGGCATCTAGGGCTTTCGTATGTAAGTGCTTCTCAGTAGCCATTGCTAGAGTAGCTCATGGAAGAGCATTTCTGCGTGCATCTAAAGGTCATACCATGTTTTCTCAGATTCTGCCCTCCACACACATCCATGTGCCTGCTATGAGTTTTAAGCCACTGGGTCTGGGACTTGAACCTGGTCAACCACGTGGGAATCTGGAGAGCAGACAATATGAACAAACACGGTGAACTTTAGACACATGCAAAAACACGGTTCTGTGAGCTGTCATTTACAGGGCAATTAAAACAATTAACATGTGAATACACTAGCTACCTGTTATCAAAACTGCAAAACAGTACTGGGTTAAAGAAAGCCACATGTATCAGAATTGGACCCAAAAGATCAGGAAACCTACGTGGTGTAGTTCTCTTCACTTCTTTAGCCAATTAACATCCAAAACCAAACTGGCTTAGCATTGTATTTCTTCTTCCCCCATTTTCTACCCTTTAAAAGAATATACCTGGGGGACCAGCAGTTAGCATAATGGCTATGTCACTGGACTCCCACGTAGTCAACCGCGGTTCAAGTCCCGGACCCAGTGGCTTAAACTCACGCCGGGTGCATTTGCGTTCGTGCCCAAGATCCCGAGAGGAGAATGGAGAAGGGATTGCGACGTGGCCATCCCCCCTGGGGGGTGATTTCTCGCTTTCTATCTCTCTGTCTCTCTCTGTCTGGTGAGTGCATGCACCCTATAGCAAAAAAAACCTCTCCAAAAAAAAAAAGAATATACCTGGGACCAGTGCAGGGTCTCAGCTCTCTCCACCAGAGAAGTCAGGCCCACCCAATCCTCCCTTTTCTATAGTTGTATGTGTTTGTGTGTGTGTGTGTTTTTTTTTATGTTTATTTCTAATCTACAGTCCCCCCCCACTCAAAAAATGCATTCAGTCAAGCACGTCCTGACAAAGTGGCACCCAATATGGAGCCTGAGTATGAGGGAACTACAGAGTCAGGCTAACCTCCACCCCCAACCTAACCAGTTTTGGTTGTTGTTGTTTTTCATTTGTCCAGAGAGAGGAAAAGTGAGAAAACAAGCCACCAGGTCCAGGACTCAAACTTCAGTCAGCCATGTGGGAGTCCAGCTCTTCAATCACTACACCACCTGCTGGCCCCCTGGTTTAGTTTTTGTTTTGTTTGTTTGTTTGTTTGTTTTTAAGTAGTTATTTTATTATTACTCTTATTTTCTGTAGGGCATGTGCATTCACCAGAGAGAGAGAGGGAAAGTGAGAAAACAAGCCATCAGGCCTGGGCCTTGAACCGCAGTTGGCCATGTGGGAGTACAAAGCCTTAACCACCATACCTAACCTACTAGCCCCAACCTGTTTAGTTTTAATTTGCAAATCTGTTATTATAAATGAGCTGAACTTATTCATAACTTTAAGAACGATTTGCATTTTGTGAACGAACTTCTCTCCTGTGCTTTGCTTATTTTTTCACTGAGATAATTGCCTTTTTCTTATGCATTTGTAAGTGCTCTTTATATATTCAAGAATATAGTACTTTATTTATGCTATGATTTGAATTTTCCCCCCAGTTTGCTGTTTGTCTTTTTTTTTTTTTTTTTGAAGAGATTTTTGCTATAGGGCGCGTGCGCTTGCCAGACAGACAGAGAGAGACATAGAGACAGAAAGCGAGAAATCACCCCCCAGGGGGGATGGTCACGCCACAATCCCTTCTCCTCCATTCTCCTCTCCGGATCTTGGGCACGCACGCACACGCGCCCGGCATGAGTTTTAAGCCACCGGGTCCGGGACACGAACCACGATCGACTACGTGGGAGTCCAGCGACATAGCCATTACACTAACTGCTGGTTCCCGCTGTTTGTCTTTTCAATTACGTGGTATGTGTGTTTGTTTATGCCATGCCAAAGGCTTTGCTTTGTTTTGTACCTTATCAACCTTTAAAATTTTTTTTTCCCTTTATTAATGGTAGGGCACCTGTATGTGACAGCAAAATAAAGATAAAGAGAAGAATCCTTTCCAGAGTCTGGTCACACTGTAGTCCTCTTCCTCCAGTCCTCCTGTCCACTGAACCTTGAGTCTTAGGTTATGCCTGGCATATTTTAGGCAAACTTGGCTGAGGATTTAACCACAGTCACCATGCAGAGTCTGGCTTCTCTTGGGTGGAATGTTTCTTCTCTGCCACAGAGCTAGCCCTATCAGCCTTTTTTTTTTTTCTTCTAAATTTTGAGTCATTGTTAGAAATATCTTCACCAGTTTAAGCTAACAAAAGAATGCTTCTTTTTCTTTTTTTCTTTTTTGGAGAGATTTTCACTGTAGGGCGCGTGCGCTCGCCAGACAGACAGAGAGAGACATAGAGACAGAAAGCGAGAAATCACCCCCCAGGGGGGATGGTCATGCCGCAATCCCTTCTCCTCCATTCTCCTCTCGGGATGTTGGGCACGCACGCACACGCACCCGGCGTGAGTTTTAAGCCACCGGGTCCAGGACACGAACCGCGGTCGACTACGTGGGAGTCCAGCGACATAGCCATTACGCTAACTGCTGGTTCCCAAGAATGCTTCTTTTTAATTTGCCTAAGAGTGCATGTGCTCTGTAGAAAGAGAGAGTGAGCAAGCACCCTCCCCCAATAGGACATGCTTACTGCACGATCCCTTCTCCTCCATCCCATGGGGATGCAGGACAAGCATATACACACACTGGGGCTGGGATTTGAACCACACATTCAGTCATGTGGAATCTGCTTCCCTTAACCACTAAGTTGGTCTAAAATAATGCTTCTTGATAGTTTCCATTTTCTCTCTTTCTTTTTTTTTCTTTTTTTTTTTTTTTTTAGTTTTTGCCATTGGGTGCATGCACTCACAGATGAGAGACAAACAGAGACAGAGAAGACAAGTGAGAAATCACCCCCAGGGGGATGCTCACAGTGCAATCCTTACTCCTCCATTCTCCTCTCAGGATTTTGGGCATGCATGCAGACACTCCCAGCATGATTTCACGCTACCAGGTCCAGAACTTGAACCATATTGTAGGCCATGTGAGTCTAATGCCTTAACCATCATGCCACTCACTGGCCCTTTTTATTTATTTATTTATTGGTCCTTTTTTATTTATTTGTTTGTTTGTTTGCAATAGGGTGTGCTCACTCACCAGAGACAGACAGAGAGAGAGAAAAAGTGAGAAATAACTTCCAGGGGGATGGCCATGCAGCAGCCCCTTCTCCATACTCTCCTCAGAATTCTTAGCATAAATGCACATACATACTGCATGTTTTTCTTTCTTTCTTTTTGTTTTTTAGAAAGATTTTTACTATAGGATTCATGCACTTGCTGAAGAGGGAAAGATGGAGAGAGAGAAAGTAAGAAATCACCCCCTGGGGGAATGGCTACACCACAATCACTTCTCCTCCATTCTCCTATTGGGATTTTGGGCATGTACACACAAGTGCCTTGTGTGTTTCTAGCCATCAGGTCTGGGACTTGAACTGCAGTCAACCATGTAGGAGTCCAGCACTTTAACCACTACACCACCTTCTGGCCCACCCCCTGGGTCCCCCAAGTGACTGAGCTCAGAACTCAAACTTGGAGTCACCATGTTAAGGATCCAGCACCTTAATCACCACACCACCTGCTGGCTCTTTTTTTTTTTTTTTTTTTTTTGATGTGGAACGCTTCATGCATTTGCGTGTCATCCTTGCGCAGGGGCCATGCTAATCTTCTCTGTATCGTTCCAATTTTAGTATATGTGCTGCCGAAGCGAGCACCTGGCCCATGTTTTAACATGTTCTTTTAAATTATTTTGCTTTAAACTATTCTAGATATTTGGGAATTTGTTTGCTGTTGTTGATTTTAGTTTTTCTAAAGAGCACATGCATTTGATGAAGAGAGATACAGAGAGAGAGAGAAAGTAAAAAAGTATAACCCAAAGGGGATAATTGTGTTATAATCCCTTCTCTGTTTCTTCTTTCAGGATTTTGTACACATAGAACCTGCTAGGTCTGGAATCAAACCACAGAATTGGCCATCTAGGTTCCAGCACCTTAACTACCACTGGCTGGCCCTATATTTTAACATTTTTTTATCTTATCTTTTATTTTATTTATTACCAGAAGGCACATACACTCCCCAGAGAAAAAAACACCCTCCCACACAGTGAGGTGTGGTCATTGTAGGGAGCGCCTGAATCTGAACAAACATCCTGACCTTTAGACACATGCAAAAATGCGGTTTCATGGGTGGTCACATGCAGGGCAATGAATGCCATTAACATGTGAATACACTAGCTGCCTTGGTGTTCCAAAACTGCAGGGCAGCAGCAGATTAAAGGAATCCACATGTGTTAATCAGAATTGACCCGAGAAGATTAGAGAAAACACATAGACCTACATGGCACCAGATGTCTTTGCATCTTCTGTCAATTAACATCTGAGAACAACTGGTTTTGCATTCCACTTCCCTTCCCCTTCTTTTCTGCTCTTTAAAAGAATAAACCTGGAAACAGTTCAGGACCATGGCTACCTCCATCAGGGGAGTCGGGACCACCTGATCCCCACTTTTCTCTACTTGTGTGTCTTTGTGTGTTTATTTTTATGTTTATTTTCTAATCCATGGCTGACCCTCACACACACACACACACACACACACACACACACACACAGCACACATTCAGCCATGTGGGACAAGCCAACATGGCCAGGACTCAATATGTGGCCAACCATGTGGAATCCAGCTCCCAAAGCACAATGCTCAACCTCTGCTCTATGGGGTCAGCCCTAACATGTATTTCATATTGGTCTTGTTTTCTGTTTGTTTTGTGTTTTTGCTATAGGGCACATGTGCTCACCAAAGAGAGACAGAGAAAAGGAATGTGAGAAATCACCCCCCCCCCCATGGAGGATAATGGAGGATAGCCATGCTTCAATCCCTTCTCTTCCATTTTCTCCTCAGGATTTTAGCCAAGTACACATGTAGAAAGCAGCTAATTTGAATAATCATGATGACCTTTAGACACATGTAGAAATGCAACATGACTGATTATATTAGACTTTGTCAAGACATTGGGGAACTGGCTCATGGCCACAGCTGTCTCTATCAGAGAAGTCTAGACCACACGATCCCTACTTTTCTCTACTTGCGAGTCTTTGTGTGTTTATTTTTACATTTATTCTCTAATCCCCCTACTCAGAACACATATTCATTTAGCCATGCAAGACACGACAAATGGCACCTGAACATAGGACCTGAGTACGAGGGATACGAGAGAACAACAGAGCCACTCCTTCAGTCCAGCCAGAAATAATAGAGTAAAGTAAGGAACTAATAGAATAAAATGAGATAATAGAGTAAAATAGGGAATAAATAGAGCAAGAGAAGGAATAAATAGAGTAAGAGGAGTGGATTTGATCAGTGTTGGGTGTAAAACATAGGGGCACAATTGTCTAAAGAGAGAGAGATGTATGTTTAAATGTTGTCTTACATGTTAAAAGCTAGGGGCGGTAAAGTTAGTATCAAGCAGTTGCACCATCTCCTGGATTTTGTGCAGGAAACATGCCCCTGGTTCCTGGAGCAGGAAACAATGAAAAGACCTGGGACAAGGTCAGAGAACAAATCAGGAAATGATATACAACAGAGGGTCCTAACAGGATTCTTGCCTTCTCCCTGTGAAATTTAATTAAGAAATGCTTGAGAAAAAAACCCTCTGGAAGAACCCAGAGCTAACTTGGTAACTCAACTAAAAAACACAAAAACAACTAACATATTCACATGTTAATGGTGTTCATTGCCCTACAAGTGACTCCCCATAAAACCACATTGCTAATATGTCTAAAAGTCACCATGTTTATTCAGATTAGCCGCTCTCTACATATGCATCCATGCTTGGAGTGATTTTCAAGCCTCTGGGTCCAGGACTCAAACTGTGGCCAGCCATGTGGAAATTTAGTGCCTTAACTACAACATCATGAGCTCCAAATTTTCTTTGAATTTTAACAATATGCTTTCCTATATCCACTTTTTTAAATACTTATTTTTATTTATTTAATTTTATTTGTTATTATGATTTTTTAATTTGACCAGAGAAAGACAAAAAGAAAAAGGAAAAGTGATAGGACCAGCAGATGGCATGGTGGTTAAGGGCACTGAACTCCCACATGGCTGACCATGGTTCAAGTCCCAGACCTGGTGGCTTGCTTTCTCACTTTCTCTCTCTCTTGTCAAATTTCAATAAATAATAAAATAATTCTTAAAAAAAATAACAAAAAAAAAAGGGAAAGTGAGAAAGTAAAGTGCCAGGTCTAGGACTTGAACCGCAGTCGGTCATGTGGGAGTCCAGTGCCTTAACCACCACACCATCTGCCAGCACCCCTTTATCCACTTCTTATGTCTTTTTTCCATTGGTTAATATGAATTCTTGGAGGCATGGTCTACTACTCCCCATGTAAACATTACGCTAAATGAAACTAGTATAGCTATACTAATAGTAGACAAAATAGGGACCAGCTGGTGGTATGGTGGTTAAAGTGTCTGGTTCCCACATGGCTGACTTCACAGTTCCTGGACCTCGCCACTTGATAAATGTGCCTGGCACATGTGCATGCATGCCGAAAATTCTGAGAGGGGAATGGTATTACATTGTGGCCATCCCTCTTTGGGGTGATTCTTTACTTCTTCCTCCCTACCTCTGGTGAATGCATATGCCCCACAGCAAAACTTTAAAAAAAAAAGACAAAATAGATTTTAAGGTAGGAAACATTCCCAGAGATAAAGAAGGACTTAGTGTAAAAAGGATCCATTCAGAAGGAAGCATAAGAATTTAAAATTTGTACACATCTAATAACAAATCCTCCAAATATATAAAGTAAAACAGACAGAACTAAAAAGAGAAATGGAAAAATCCAAATCATAGAGATTTAAAGAATCCTCTGTGAATAGCTGATAGAAAAAGCAGACAAAGGGACCAACAGATGGCATAATGGTAATGTCGCTGAACTCCCACATAGTCGACACATTTCAAGTCCTGGACCCAGCGACTTAAAACTCACACCAGGTGTGTGTGTGTGTGTGCATGCCTAAAATCTCGAAGGAGAATGGAGGAGAAGGGATTGCAGTGTGTCCGTCTCCCCCAGGGGGTGATTTCTCATTTTCTGTCTTTCTGTTTCTCCAGCAAGCACACACGCCCTGTAGCAAAAGTCTCTCTTTAAAAAAAAAAAAAAAAAGGAAAAGCAGACACAAAAATTAGTTGAGATATAATTAATAAAAAAATCAATAAAAAGATCTAATTAATGTACATACAACAGTGCACCCAAGAGCTGCAGAATGCACCCTTCTTTCAAGTGTTCATAGACCATTTACAATAACTGACCACCAAGCAAATCTTAACACATTTTAAATTATTTAAGTCATAGTGTTTTCTGCCCAAGATAATGGTTAAACAACTGTTCATTTTGTAAAAATTTATTAAGCTGCACAATTCTAAATTCCATTCTATATATATATATATATATATATATATATGAGAGGTTTTTGCTACAGAGCGCGTGTGCTCGCCAGAGAGACAGAGACATAGAGACAGAAAGCAAGAAATCACCCCCCAGGGGGGATTGCCACGCCACAATCCCTTCTCCTCCATTCTCTTCTCGGGATCTTGGGCACGCACGCACACACACCCAGCATGAGTTTAAGCCACCGGGTCCGGGACGCGAACCACAGTCGACTACGTGGGAGTCCAGCGACATAGCCATTATGCTAACTGCTGGTCCCCATTTAAACAAAGTTTTCACAGAAACCTAACACATGCTTAAAAAGATTTAACATTGTAGCTCAAGATATAGGTCTAAATGCTGTCAAGAACTGGATGGATCTCATGATTCAAGACAGAGCATTTTGGGTATCAGTTAATTCTTAGGACTTTTGTTTGTTTATTTTGTGTTTTAAAATGAACCACGGCCCCAGTATGAAAGTTTAATCTTCTCCTGAAACCAGGGCATTTGAAATCATTTAACCATTAAATTAATTCAATGAAATTTGTGCTGTTGGTGACTGAACCCTTCCACCAGTGGTTTCAGAGTTCAAAGTTAAAAAAATAGAGGCTTCAGGAACCAGCAGTTAGCGTAATGGCTATGTTGCTGGACTCCCACGTAGTCGACCGCAGTTCACAGAGCATTTCAGTTATCAGTTAATTCTTAGGATTTTTGTTTGTTTTGTGTTTTAAAGTGAACCACTGCCCCAGTATGAAAGTTTAATCTTCTCCTGAAACCAGGGCTTTTGAAATCATTTAACCCTTGAATTAATTCAATGAAATTTGTGCTGTCGGTGACTGAACCCGTCCACCAATGGTTTCAGAGTTCGAAGTTCAAAAAACAGAGGCTTCAAGAATTGTCCACCTCAGAGCATGGGCCCCTGTCCTCCCTACTTTCATCTTCTACACCACCCCAGGCCTCTCCCCCAATCCCTCAGCCAGTGACTTGGATGGACAGCCTTATATAACTTCTTAACTGAACTAGAAAGAGTCTTCTTGTCTGGACTTAGCACCTGGAAGACAGGATGATTTGCCTGTGTATACTCTCTAATAAAAGACTTTCCCTCCTCCGTCAGATTCCATCTCCTGAACTGTAACTTTGGTAACTCATGAACTGGCTTAGTCTTTTATGGGGAACAGCATTAAACTTAGGCAGGGAACACACTGGCTTATAGGTTTCAGGCATTCACAGCTCTTAAAGCAGTCTCTCATAGTCCTTGTTTAGGGTACCAATGACTTTTTTTTAGAGGTTTTTGCTATAGGGCACATGTGCTCGCCAGACAGAGAGAGACATAGAGACAAAAAGCGAGAAATCACCCCCCAGGGGGGATGGCCACGCTACAATCCCTTCTCCTCCATTCTCCTCTCGGGATCTTGGGCACGCATGCACACGCGCCAGGCATGAGTTCTAAGCCACTGGGTCCGGGACGCGAACCGCGGACAACTACGTGGGAGTCCAGTGACACAGCCATTACGCTAACTGCTGGTTCCCCCAATGACATTTTTTGAAAAGGTAAAATATTCTGGACATAGAATGAATCATTAGTTGTTCTTTCCACTGTTTCACCATTTTCCCAATCAGGCCCCAAATTTTAACCAAAATGATCCTACTCAACTCCCTTCCACCCCCAAATAATAAACCAGTAAATAGCCAAAAACTACACACATGCTACACTGTAAAAATGCAGAGTTAACACTATTGGGAAGAAGGCTGTGGGTTGTGGAGATGCTCTTTGAAGATCTACAGTATCTTTTTGCTCTCCCACACACCCAATTCTGCAAGTTTTGTCCCTCATAGAAGACCCTTTGCTTTTCTCAGCCAAGTGCAGAATGGGTTGCCTTGAAACACTTATCCCCTTCCCCTCCACTGGGATGAGTGTGCAAACTATACAGTTTAGAAGGGCTGTGAAGCACTTGGGCTGCTGTAGGGCACAGAAACTATACTGGCTCTTTAAAGGATCTCTCTCTCTCTCTCTCTTTCTCTCTCTTTTTTTTTTTTT
>NW_006201251.1:219734-220522 GCF_000334495.1 Tupaia belangeri chinensis
AAAGACAGAGAGACAAAGAGACAGAAAGCGAGAAATCACCCCTCCAGGGGGGATGGTCACACCACAATCCCTTCTCCTCCATTGTCCTCTTGGGATCTTGGGCACGCACACACACGTGCCCGGCGTGAGTTTTAAGCCACCGGGACTCGAACCGCAGTCGACTACATGGGAGTTCAGCAACGTAGCCATTACACCAACTGCTGATCCCAGAAGACTTAATTCTTGTCATCTTTTTTGTCATCATCCTCCGAGGGGTAGGAATGCCACGTCAGCCTTTCCTCATAGGAGGATATGACAACCTGTGGGTTTCCTTGGCAGGGACCAGGTCAGCCTCATCAGAGGTTTTCCATCTCATGAGGAACATGAGCTCTCCACTGGAGTCTGTAGCTCCAATAATCTGCTCTGGCTCCAAACCCTGGGCAGAGCCTCGTGGCTTTTCTGACTCTCCTTTCCCTTATCTTCAGAATCAGAATCGGCTTTGCGCTTGCCTCTCTCTGTCTTATCTGTCTCACGTGCTGTTTTCTGTGACTGCAGAAACTCAGCAATGAGATCCGGGCAATCCAGGTTCTCCTCTGGTGCCATGTTGTCTTCATCTGAGAAGCCCTCTCACTCGAGGAGGTACTCCACTTTGCCCTTTACCACTCAACGGTGCATAACTTTTTCCACCACGTCTTCCTCTTCCTCCTCTTCTAGCACCTCCTCCACTTTCTTCTTGTTTTGTTTTTCCCCCATAGTGCCCACCAGCTTTCTGTTATAAAGGGTGATGCTGCTGTGGAGTCGGGCTCATC
>NW_006201251.1:220547-225473 GCF_000334495.1 Tupaia belangeri chinensis
ACCGAAACGCAGTGGCCGCGGTGGAGCCCCTCGCTGATGTGGCATACCGCAGCCAACGGCCCTTCCCTCTCTCAAGTTAAATTTTTTTTTAATTTAAATAGTTTAAAAATACATATATATTTTGTTTATTTGTTTGTTTTTCAAAAATTTTTGCCAGAGGGCACATGTGCTCATGGGAGAGAGAGAAGACGAAAGTGAGAAAGCACTCCCATGGGGGATGGTCACACCAAAATCTCCTCTCCATTTTTCCTTTCAGGATTTCGTGCATACACACATACTCAGCGTGTTTCTCAAGGCTCCAGGTCCAGGGCTCCAACTGTGCAGTTGGCCATGTGGGATCCAGCTGTCTTAACTACCCTGCCACCAGCTGGCCCTATATTTAATTTTTAATCTGATGGTTTTTTTTTTTTTTAGAGGTTTTTGCTATAGGGCACGTGCGTTTGCCAGACAGACAGAGACAGAGAGACAGAAAGCAAGAAATCACACCCCAGGGGGGATGGCCATGCCGCAATCCCTTCTCCTCCATTCTCCTTTCAGGATCTTGGGCACGCACGCACACGTGCCCAGTGTGAGTTTTAAGCCACCGGGTCCGGGACACGAACCGCAGTCGACTACGTGGGAGTCCAGCGACATAGCCATTACGCTAACTGCTGGTCCCTGATGTATTTTTCCAGTGCCAGTCACAAGTGCCCCTCCATGAAGTTTCAAAGGTATTTTTGCTACTGTATTTACCTTCTTGTGTTTGCTATTTATACTCACATCAGTCTCGACATCTACATGTGCTATATGGCAGGTACTTATCCTATCCCTCTAATCTCTCACCACAAACGAGGGAGATAAGTCTCTGCTCTCACTCTATAAATAAGCAACTTGCAGTGACCACTCCAGTGTGTGAAGTCACATCTGCAGCTCAGAACGCTGTGACTCACAACTCATACCCTTTGCTCTTTCCATAGTAAAATGCTACCATTCATGAGTATTTCCAACTTCCTTTTTTTTTTTAAGTATTCTGTAGAGCATATGCACTTGCCAGAGAGACACAGAGAGAGGGAAAGTGAGAAAGCAACCCCACCAGAGGGGATGGCCACACCGCAATCCCTTCTCCTCCACTCTCCTCTTAGGATTTTAGGCATGCACACATTTTCAAGCTGCCAGGCCAGGACTTGAACTCCACAGTTGGCCATGTGGGATCCAGCACCTTAATCTCCCCACCACTTGACCTTATTTCCACCTCTTTTCCTTGCATTTACTACTAAACACTTCAATGAACATTGACCATCTGCTGAGCTCCTCCTACACACCACATTCTGGTTTCGCTGTTGGCCATAGGCAATAAGCAAAGGATCCCTCTCGGTAGAGCTGAGTCTAAGGGGCAGAGCCAAGCAAGCTCTCATGCCATGTAAGAAGGGCCACTGTGGAGGTGTACGTTTTATTCACGGTTCCCCTGCATCTTGTGTCCCTTATGGAATTCAGTGACATAATTTTATCTGGTTATTTCTCTCCCTTCTCCTTCACATTAAAAGTCCTCTTGAAGAGAATTTCTGCCAAATACATTCTTCTAATTCTTGTGAAATTCAGAGTGGAACAAAGAAGACTGGAAGCTTCCCAAACAGGGCAAATGGTGAGATCAGTCAGGAAAGAGCAGGGTCCACTTGGGACGCCTAACTAGGAAGCTAGCTGATGGGAGCAAACACTGGAAGAGAAATTTGAAAAGACAGTGTGACAGAATGTCAGATCAAGACTACAGATCACTCTCCGGAGAGGCCAGGCTGGGACCTGTGCTTGAGCCACCAGGCAACAAGGACTTACTGTAAATTATCAACTCTGACTGATAAGATAAAAATGTTATTTTAAGATTGGGCAGGCAGTGGTGCTTTGGAAAGGCTGAAATTAGAAAATTCTGAAGGTCAGGCTAGCTAGAAGGCTCAAAAACACCCTCTAAGAACTCACATTTGAGGCATTGGAGGTAAAATAAATAAATTAAAATGAAAGCCAGTTCCTGTCTCTGAGGAGCTTACTATCAACTGGAAGAGACAAACAAGTAAACAAAAAATGTAGTGTAATAGACCTGACACAAGTACATGGTAAACCCAAACTGGGGTAGATAAAGGAGGAGGAAAGTGGAGAGTCTAGGGCCAGTAGGTAGCATGGATCCCATATGGCTAATCATGCAGTTCAAGTCCCAGAGTCAGAGGTTTGAAAATCATGCAGTGCTGTGTGCGTGCATGTCCAAAGTCCCGAGAGGGGAATGAAGAGGGATTGCAGTGTGGCCGTTCCCCCACCCCTGGGGGTACTTTCTCACTTTCTCTCCAGTGAGCGCATTCATCCTATAGCAAATACAACAACAAAATAAACCACAGTGGGGAAAAAGTGGCAAGTCTAATCGAGTGTGGAAAGGAAGGCAGAGGCTCTCTGTGGCACAGTGGTAGTACACTGTTCAGCAAAGCTGAGTCCATGTGGAAGATCACAGGTTCGGTTCCCCACTAGCCAGGCCTGTGTGCCATGACCCTGACTGGCTGAGAGGCCTAGAAGGTGAGAGGTGGGGTGGAATGCAGTGTGAGACACCCTCTTGCGGGTATTTGTCTCAGTCTGTGTGTCTCTTATGCTTATGAAAGAAATAAAATCAACTTAAACAAACAAACAAATAAAAAGGCAGGACCAGAAGGTGGTGTAGTGGCTAAGGTTCTGGACACTCCTACATGGCCAACCACAGTTCGAGTCCTGGACCTGATGACTTGCTTTCTCACTTTGCTTCCTTCTCCCTCTCTTTCTCTATGTCTTTCTCTGGTCAAATTAAAATAAATGAATGAATAAATAAATAAAATTAACTAATGTTTTCTCTATTTCCTGGTCAAATTAAAATAAATGAATGAATAAATAAATAAAATTAACTAATGTTTAAAAAAAAAAAAAAGGCATGGACCAGCATGTGGCATAAAGTTTAAGATACTGGATTCCACATGACTGATTGTGCTGTTTCAGTCCCAGACCCAGAGACTTGAAAATCATGCCAGGCACATATGCATGCATGCCCAAAATCTCAAGAGGAAAATGGAGGAGAAGGCATTGTGGTGTGGCTATCCCACACAGGGAGCAATTTTTCACTTTCTCTCTCTTGTAAGCATACTATAGCAGAAACTAAAAATAAATAATAAAAATTTTAAGAACACCACCAGAAGCTGGCATAGAGGTTAAGGTACTGGATCCCATATGACCAGCTGTGCATTTCAAGTCCAAGAGTTGGTAGCTTAAAAATCTTACCAGGCTTGTGTATGTGTATGCCCAACATCTCAAGAGGAGACTAGAGGAAATGGATTGTGGTGTGGCCATCTTCCCCCCAGGGGAAGTGATTTTTCACTTTCCCTGTCTCTCTCTCTCTCTCTTTCTCTCTCTCTCTCTGGTAAGTACACATACCCTACAGCAAAAACTAAATAAAATAATAAAAACATAGGCAGAAAAAAGCATAGGAAGCAAATATATCTGGTAAACCCAAGCGTTTCAGCTCCACCCGCTGAAATATTAATAGTTAGCTATGAGGAAAGGGGAAGAGAAATTTGGAGGGCAAAGTAATGGGCTGGAACAGCCTATCAGGATTATGAGCTGAACAGTTAATGAAGGAGAAAGAGGAATGTTCTCTTTTACAATGACCAAGCTACAGGGCACCGTTCTGTAGTGGGTCTGGTCAGCTGACTTCCAGGATTCTAACCCTTGTCAAGTATAGAAGTGAAGAAAGCAAACAGTCTAAGTGGGCAGGCCAAGAAGGAGTCTAGAAAATGAATTTATGCTAACAGACAACCAAAAGTGGTCACCTAGAACAAAAGTGGGAAATTAGAAACTGACAGAATATTTCTAGGAAAGGAGCACCTAAGGAAATTTGGGGAATTTCAGTGTTCTGTAAAAGATCTTGTTTAAGACAGTGCTAACAAGGGAACTAACACACTCATGACTCAAGGAACTGAATGTGCATTTCACTGTAGGTAAGTTGTGCCTCAATAAAAATCACTGCAAAGAAGGATTATAATCAAATTATAACAAAGACCTAGAAAGGAGGAAAAAAGAAAACTAGACCAGATAAGACTCAAAAAGGGAAATGAGACCCCCAAGACATACTTCCCAAGCTGTCTGAGAGCCAAAGAGTTGGGTATTTGTGAAAAGGGTAACTAGGGTCAGCAGGTAGCATGGTGGTTAAGGTATTAAGACTCCCACGTAGCTGACCACAGTTCAAGTCCCAGACCTGGTGGCTTGCTTTCTCACTTTCTCTCTCTCTGTGTTTCTCTTTGGCAAGTACACGTGCTCTATAACAAATTCAAAATAATAAAATAAATAATTCTTTGTTTTTTTGAGGTTTTTGCCTCAGGCCACATGCACTCTCTAGAAAGACAGCGAGAGACAGAAAGTGAGAAATCACCTCCAGGGGGTGGCCATGTTGTAATCCCATCTCCTCCACTCTGTTCTCAGGATCTTGGGCACACATGCACATGTACCCAGCATGAGTTTCAAGCTGCCAGGTCTGGCACTCGAACCATGGTCAGCCATGTAATGTAACCATTATGTCTTCTGCTAGTCTCAAAGGCATTGGATTTTTTTTTTTTTTTGGAGAGATTTTCACTGTAGGGCGCGTGCGCTTGCCAGACAGACAGAGAGAGACATAGAGACAGAAAGCGAGAAATCACACCCCAGGGGTGATGGCCACGCCGCAATCCCTTCTCCTCCATTCTCCTCTCAGGATCTTGGGCACGCACGCACACGCGCCCGGCATGAGTTTTAAGCCACCGGGTCCGGGACACGAACCGCGGTCGACTACGTGGGAGTCCAGCGACATAGCCATTATGCTAACTGCTGGTTCCCAAGGCATTGGATTTTTTTAAATGAAGCTTAAAGGGACCAGCAGTTGGCGTAATGGCTATGTCGCTAGACTCCTGTCCC
>NW_006201251.1:226005-234979 GCF_000334495.1 Tupaia belangeri chinensis
GGGCCAGCAAGTAGCATATTGTTTAGGGCACTGGATTCCCACATGGCCGAATTTGTGGTTTGAATCCTGAATCTGGTGGCTGGAAAAACACACCAGGGGCATGTGTGTATATGCCCAAGATCCCAAGAGGAGAATGGAGGAGAAGAGACTGCAGCATGGCCATATCCTGTGCCCCCCTCCCCGTCCCTGGGGTGGAGGGTGATTTCTCACTTTCCCTCTCTGGCTCTGCCTCTCCAGTAAGTGCATGTGCCTTATAGCAAAAAAAAAAACAAAAAACAAAACCCTGAGACACGGGTTGGTTTGTAGCATCATGATTAAGGTGGCTGGATCCCATATCGCTAACTGTGCAGTTCAAGTTCTGGACCTGATAGCTTGAAAAACATACTAGGCTTGGGCTGGCAGGTAGCATGGTGGTTAAGACATTGGACACTTCCACATGGTCAACCACTGTTCGAGTCCCAGACCTGGTGGCTTGCTTTCTCACTTTCCTTTTCTCTGTGTGTCTGTCTTTCTCTGGTCAAATGAAAAGGACTGAATGAATAAGTAAAATTAAATAAATAATTATTAAAAAAAAAAAAAAAGAAAGAAAGAAAGAAAAATATGCCAGGTTTGTGTGTGTCCAAAATTCCAAGAGGAGAATTGAGAGGGAACTGAGGTGTGACCATCCCCCTGGGGAGGGTGCTTTCTCATCTCCTCCTCTCCCTTTCTCTGCTTCTTTCCAGCAACTTCATATACTCTATGGAAAAAAAAAAAAAAAAAAAACAGAAAATGCTGCCATTAAAATTTTAAAAAGAAAAAGACTCTGCCATTAAAATAAAAGGTGTGCTGGCCCTGTAGCCTCATGTTTAAGGGAGCTAGATCCCACATTGCCGACCAACTCCTGATCCCAGCAGTCTGAAAAACACATGAGGCAAGTGTGTGCACATGCCCCAAAATCCCAAGAGAATGGAGAAATGGACACAAGATTGAGACATGACCATGTCCCGTTGGGGAGTGCTTTCCCCTTCTCTCTCTGGCAAGCACTCATGCCCTAAATATAAACATATATTAAAAATGTGTATGTTTAAAAGGTCTCAAAGGGTATGCATCAAACCACGGTTAAGGCGCTGGACTCCCACATGGCTAGAAAGTTCTATATTTACAAGGTAGTGCTGAATTTTTGTTTCAATAAGCATTTGCTATTTCATTGTATTTAACCAATTAATTTTTGTGAAATCTAGCATAGAATCAGAGGTCAGGATGGATAAAAACAGGGGCCTGGAGGCTAGCAGGTGGTGTGGTGGTTAGGGTGCTGGACTCCCACATGGTTGACCATGGTTCAAATCCTGGACCTGGGGACTTGTTTTCTCATCCCACCCCCCCACATCTCTGTATCTCTCTCTGGTGACTTCACATGCCCTGTAGCAAATTAAAAAATAATAAATAATTATTTAGAAAAAAACAACAACAGGGCCCTGGGTTAAGTGGCACAGGAAGGGCTCCTCACTCCTGCAGTCTGTGCATGACACATCAGTCAGGGTGGTGGGGCCCTCCGTTCCTTCCCCTGAGGGCCTGGGGTCACCGTTTCTCTTCCTCATCCCAGTGATTCAGTCTGAAGGACTGGGGTTGAGGCCGAGCAGCTGAAGGTCTAGAGAAATGAAAGACACAGTTCTATGAAAGGCTGAGAGTAAAAGTGTTAGACTTTAAGGGACATACAATCTCTATTGCTACTATTCTGCTTTTTATTACTACTACTATTACTATTTGCACAAAAGCAGCCACAAGGTAGTGCAGGGGCAACACGCTGCTCAAGTGACGCTGGACCCCTGTGAAAGCCTGTGGGTTCAGCCCTCTGGCCAGCCTGTACGCACACACTGGGCAGGTGCACTCATGACTGTGGCTGGCTCGGGAGGCTGGGAGGAATGGCTGTGTGACACTGTAGAGGGTGTCTGTTTATCTCTCTGTAGTTCACTCTCACAAAAAAAGTAAATAAACTATTCATTAAGAAAAAAAAATGGTACCAGCAGTTAGCGTAATGGCTATGTCGCTGGACTCCCACGTAGTCGACCGCGGTTTGCGTCCCGGACCCAGTGGCTTAGAACTCCCGCTGGGCACGCGTGCGTACATGTCCAAGATCCCAAGAGGAGAATGGAGGAGAAGGGATTGTGGCGTGGCCATCCCCCCTGGGGGGTGATTTCTCGCTTTCTGTCTCTATGTCTCTCTCTGTCTGTCTGGCGAGTGCACGCACCCTATAGTGAAAATCTTTCCAAAAAAAAAGAGCAGCCATAGGGGCCAGCAGGTGGTATGGTGGTTAAGGCACTGGATTCCCACGACTGACCACAGTGTAAGTCCCAGATCTGGCAGCTTCAAAATCATGTCCGGTGCATATATGTGCGTGCCCAAAATCCCAGGAGAATGGAGAAGGGATTGCAGCATGACCATGCCCCCTAAGGGGTGATTTCTCACTTTCTCTCTCTCTCTCTCCAGTGAGCACACATGATTTACCGCAAAAACCTAAAAGAAAAGAAAAGCAGCAATAGGCAATACGTAACCAAATGGTCACCATAGCAGTCAGCAGGACCTTAGCTGCCGATCTCTGGTCTACTGCACTGGTACTTGCTCCTGGGTGCTTATTAGCATCACCTGAGGAATGGGCTCTGTGGCCTGGTTAAGGCAGCCAGATCCCACATGGCCAGCCATGTGGCTGGAGACCCAGTCCCAGAGGCTTGAGAAACAAGCCAGGAGTGTGTGCCCAAAATCCCAAAAGGAGGGAGAAATGCAGGAGATGTGACCATTCCCCCATTCCCCATGGAGGGCACCTTCTCCTCTCCCTGTCTGTCTCTGGCAAGCACACATGCCCTCTAGTAAAACAACAAAAAAGTATCACGTGGCGGGGGGGGCCACTTGAAACTACTAAAGCCCAGCCCCACCCTTCAGATTCTCAATCTGGGTTAGGGCCCAGGTTTTATTTTTAAGCTACCTGTTGATTCTGATGTTCGTTCTCAACTGAAACAATGGTTTCATTTTGCTTTATGGTTTTTTTTTTTTTTTTTTTTTTGTATGCATTGAGAGAGATTTTTGCTATAGGGCACATGTGTTCACCAGAGAGACAAAAAGCAAGAAATCATGCCAAGGGGGGATGGCCACGCCACAATCCCTTCTCCTCAGGATCTTGGGCACATGCACACATGCCCCTGGCATGAGTCCCAAGTTCCCAGGTCTGGGACTCGAACTGTAGTAGACTACATGGGAGTCCAGAGATGAAACCACTACACCATCCGCTGGTTCCTTGCTTTCTATTTTTGTTATGGGGTACATGTGCTTGCCAGAAAGAGACAGAGAGGGAAAGTAAGAAGTCACCCTCCAGGGGAGTTGGCTCACTGCAATTCCTTTTCCTCTAATCCCCTCTCCGGATTTTGGGCATGCACTGAACAGGTGCCCAGCATGATTTTCAAGCCCTGATGTCTGGGTCTTAACCATCATCAGCCATATGGGATCCAACCACTTTACCATGACACCACCCGCTGGCTCCTAAAATAAATTAATTTTTAAAATTAATTTTTAAATTTTTAAAAATTTTTATTGATTTATAAAATAAGACAACTGTTTTGGGTCCACCTGACAAATTAGTGCTTCCAATAGTTTGATTAAATGCTCTTTATTGGATGCTTTTTTTGTGTGCACAGCTCGGTCATCAGGAGTTGTCAACCCATCAAGTCACCCCTTCATCACCCTTGGCTGTGCGGCCACGGGGTGGAGAGTGACCATCACTAAGCCACCTGTGACCTAACCCTCCTTCTCCAACCATTCTCTGTAGGCCCCAGGGTAGTTGCGAGCCCTGTGGAGACAAAGCGGGGTGAGGGGAGGGTGGGGCAGCAGGCAGTCCACCACTCCTTCCCACATGGGAAGCCAGGCCTGGTCCATACCCGGTGTAGCCAAGGCTCTGGGCCAGCTGCGTGGCCTGCAGTCCCCGCTTGCCTATCTGACAGAAGAAAACGAGATTCTCATCTTCCAGCTTTGGCTTCTCGGCGGAGTACAACGCCCGGAAAGCAGCGGGCTCCATCTGCAGGGCACCCTCCAGCTCCGACACTGGGAGGAGGAGTCAGAGGCTGGGATGGGAAGCCTGCAGTGGGCACTCAGGTTCCGAGGTCTGGCCTGGAAGGGCCGGGTCCCGGTGATCCAGCACTATCCAGGGGCCCCCCCACCCCAGCCTCAGGGAAGAGAAACAGCCCAGCTGCCTGGGAGGTGAGCCTCTCCCGGAGCCGCGAGGAGGCGCAAGGCGGCGGCGCAGGAGACCGCCAGGCAGCCCGGAGGTCAGAGAAGCTCGCCTGCTCCTCTCCCCTCCAGGGATCCCCTCAGACTGGATGGGTCAGTTCGGCCGCCAGGATCCTCCTCCAATCAGCCCTTCTGTAGGGAGGCCGAGGGCAGGCTTAAAAATGCAGGACCCCTAGCCAGTGCTTTCCCCACGCCATCCTATGTGAGGCGGGCTCGGTGTTTAAGACCCTCCTGGGCTGTCTCCACTGCCCCCGCCCCGGGGCGCCCATACCAGGGATGTTGAGCGCCCCCGGGATGGTTCCAGCGGCCGCCTCCTCCCGCGAGCGCACGTCGAAGAGCCGGGCCCGGCCGGAGGCTAGGAGCGAACGGAGTTCGGGGAGCGAGACCGTGGGCACTGAGGAAGAGGGAGAGTCCTCAGGGGTGCGGGGTATGAGGCAGGGCAGCCGGGGCGCCCCCCCTCGCCTGGCAGCGCCCCAGTACGGTGCAGGTGTGCAGGAGGACCTCTCAGCCGCGTCCCTCCGCCCTTCCCTCCAAGAACTCTTCCATCCCGGACACCTCCGCGCACTGCCAGGGGTCCTATGTCGGACAGCCCCCAGGTCTCCCCGCAGGTACCTCCAGCCATGGTGCGCGCTGCAATACGGAATAGCTGGAACGCAGCCCCGGCCCGCCCCCTTGGCTTGCCCTGCATCCTCCAGCTCGTTCCCGGAGGCGAGACCGGAACCGGAAGTGAAGACACGCCTCCTGCACCACCACCCCTCCTCCCGCGGCACCTGTTGAAGGTGCTAACACCTGCTCACTGGAGAAATCCTCGAGACCGTCCAGCGTGAGCTAGAAACGAGGTGTGGGCCGGCCCAAGTACCAGGACTCAGGGTGATGAATATAAGGACAGCACCCCACCCTACACTGGGCCCAGCTCTTACAGGTCAGAGAGCAGTGTGTCCCCACCCTTCTGCCCTAGGGCCCACAAAGGGAGGGAAGGTAGACAACCATGGTTCTTAACAATTTTATCTTTAAAAAAAAAGAAAAGAAAGAATGAAAAACAAAAGAACCACACCCACGAGGGGGAAGGCCCCATGTGGGCCCCTGCTTCTTGTTCTCCCTGGCTTGAGACCTCTCCAGAGGCCTTGGCACTCCTGGCCAGCCTCCTCTTGAAGGGGTAGAAGCCACGACTAAGCATGCTTCCCCCACTGCTTGCTTCCACCTGGTCCCAGCGCACTTCTGAACCCAGCTCCGAAAAAAGGAAGAACCGATGGAAGTGCCAGAGTCCTGGGCCAAGCCAGGGCATCACCTGTCAGCAGAATCTCGCCGGGCCCCCTAAGCAAGCACAGGGCAAGCCCCCAGTTGAGGATGTCCAGGATCCAGCATGGGACAGCACATGCATTGTGCAAGAGGGGCACAAGGGCCCGGGGGCTGCATGGAGGGGGAGGGCGAGGCTGTCAGTGCATGTCCACGTGTGTTCACCCCACTGCAAGTTGCCACACCACAGGGCCTCCATTCAGACACGCCTTCCGAACTCCCCCCAGTGCCATGCCAGAAGTGGGTGGTGAAGGAAAGGGGCACGGGTTCGCCTGCTGCTCCTGGGCTGTCTGCAGTCCTCGGGCTGAAGCCCCGGGTTCCCCAGAGTTAGTTGCTGTCATTCTTGATGACGACCTCTAGTCCGTGGTGCCGCAACTGAGCTCGCAGCAGCAGGTTCTTGTTTTTAAGGTCTTCCACCTGAGCGGGAAGGAGGTGAGAAGGGGAAGTGGAAGAGGAGGTGGCCAAGCCAATCCCCTGAACTGACCCAGACACACACAGGAGAGGGCAACAGGTGAACCCCTCTCTGTTGAACAAAGCTGGGAGTTTCACACTCGATCAGTGGCTACGGGGGTGGAGGAGGGGTGCCTGGAGGGAGGAGCTGACCTGCTGTCGGAGCACGTCGTTGTCCAGCTGCAGCTGATCCAGCCCCTGCAGCTCTTCAGACAGCCGGTGGTTACTCTGCCGCAGCTCCTGGATGTAGTCGCAGGCTTTGGACAGAATCCCTCCTTTACTCTGCAGGACAAAGCCAAAGAAATGAGGATCCCAGTCTTCATTTAAATTACAAGGGGTCTTGGGACCAGCAGGTGGCATAGTGGTTAAGGTGCTAGACTCCCACATGGCCAGCTGCAGTTCAAGTCCCGGACCTGGTGGCTTCAAACTCACAATGGGTGTGTGTGTGTGTGTGTGTGTGTGTGTGCCCAAAACCCCAAAAGGAGAAGGGATTGTTGTATGACTATTCCCCTGGGAGGTGATTTCTAGCTTTCTCTCTCTCTGTCTCGCTTTGTCTCTCCTGTGCACACACCCTATAGCAAAACTCTCTCAGAAAAAGGGGGAGTCTTCAGAAACCTCGAGGGAAAATGTATATACGAAAATCTATGCATGGATTTCAAATTTTTGCATCAAAATTACTCATACTTCATTATTATTATTATTACTATTATTTTAGGTTTTTGCCATAGAGCATGTGTACTCACCAGAGACAGAGAGCAGGAAGGTAAGCCATCACCCCCCACTCCCAGGGGAAGGCCACAATGCAGTCCCTTCTCATCTAGTCTCTTCTCATGATTTTGGGCACACATTCACATGCACCCAGCGTGATTTTCAAGCTGCTGGGTCCTAGACTCAAACCATGATGGGCCATAGGGAGTGCAGCACCTTAACCTGCACGCCACCTGCTGGCCCTAAACTCAAACTTTAAATTCCAAATTCCATGAACTTTTTGAAGTACCCATGTATCTAGCTTGCTTCCCCCAAGCATGCTCACACTCTGAAGCTCATTTCCCCTGAGGGTGCTGGTGTAACACCTCCCAGGGGTACAGGAACCTCAGAGAGGGGTAACAAAAGACAACTGCGCAATGTGCCCCTCTCTCGCTCCCATTCTTTCTTTTTTTCTTTTTGCTATAGGGCCTGTACTCTTGCTAGAAAGACAGAGAGAGACAGAAAGTGAGAAATCACCCCCCGGGGGGATGGCCACACCACAACCGCTTCGCCTCCATTCTCCTCAGGATCTTTTTTTTTTTGGAGAGGTTTTTCATTATAGGGCACATGTGCTCACCAGACAGACAGAGAGAGACAGAGAGACAGAAAGCGAGAAATCACCCCGCAGGGGGGATGGTCACGCCGCAATCCCTTCTCCTCCATTCTCCTCTCGGGATCTTGGGCACGCACGCACACGCGGCCGGCATGAGTTTTAAGCCACCGGGTCTGGGACGCCAACCGCGGTCGACTATGTGGGAGTCCAGCGACATAGCCATTACGCTAACTGCTGGTTCCCTCTCCTCAGGATCTTGAGCACACACGCCCAGCAGGAGTTTTAAGCTGCTGGGTCCGAGACTCGAACCACGGTCAACTACGTGGGAGTCCAGTAACGTAACCATTACACCATCAGCAGATGGTCCCTCTCGCTCCCATTTCTGACAGTAGCAGGAGAAGGAATTCAGGTGTCCACCCACTTCCAGGGTCTGTCCATGACCTGGCCAGACTTGGTGCTCTCCATGGAACAGTCTGGGATGATCTTGGACAGCTGCACGATCCAGTTGTTGATTTTGTCTCGGCGGCGGCGCTCCACTGTGGGGCAAAGAGGAAGACTGGGTGACTCAGTGAAAACTCACGTCAGGCCCCAGGGTGAACTACTCACCCTTCCTCCCCTCAGACATCACTGCTGTTCCCAGTCCCGACAGGCAGCTCCGAGCTCCACATGGGGACAACGCCTACCTTCATTATGCTGAGCCCTGCGTTTCTCGTCTCGAGTCGTCCGAGGAGCCTCTGACTTCCTGACAACAGAGCCCACGAGGGCCAGAGTAAGGGAGGAAACAGCTCGGTTGGAGTTTGGAGTAAAGAATTATGTAAGACGCAGCAGGTATTAGATCCGCTCATGGTCACCGAGAAGAAACAAAGCCACTCACGGGGAGTAAGGGTGGGTCCTGGGGGCGATCGAGCGCTGGCTTCCTCCCTGCAGTACTTCTTGTGGTGACATCATCACGAAGAACTGACCTGGGCAGATGCAGGGTAGGTTCTGTGAGGACAAGGGACTAGGAACGTCCCCTCCCTAAGCCCAAGGCTGGGACCCATCTCTAAAGAGATCCTGCTTCTTCCTGCGAGAAAAGCAGCCCCTCACCTACTGCCTGCTCAGCTAGCAGTCACAGGGCCACGAAGACCTGCTGCCCACCAGTCACGTCCCCTGCCCACCAGTCACGTTCCCCGCCCACCCCAGCCCCTTGGCCGGATCCTCATGCAGCATCTCACCAGTGCCCGGAGGGGTCGCTTGCCCCAGCAGTGCCTCTGAGCCCTGGGTGGTAACGACAGCAGCTGTACTCCCCGACGTGGTGCCCCCCGCCCCATCTCCCACTGCAGTGCTGGGGAAGTACGTATAGTGCGTCTCAGCAGCTGTGCCCTCGGTGTCGACTGCGTCATCACTGGTGAAAGCACCCTGGATCACCGCCTGGGAAAGGGAGCAAGAGAACAGGGTCCAGAGGCGGTCAGACACTTCTGCCCCTTGGATCTCTGCTTCTACTCCTTGGGAGAGAGAGGGAGAAACATCCAGAAGGGAGAGCCTAGCGCCTTGGGACGAAGTAGCCCTGCATGCCTCACCAGTCCTAGCTTCACCCCAGCCCACTGTTCCTTTTTCATCTTACTGCTCAGCGCGCCAGTCCCCTCCCCAGCCCACATCCCTGTACCTGGGTCATGGACTGAGTGGCAGGGGAGA
>NW_006201251.1:235123-239228 GCF_000334495.1 Tupaia belangeri chinensis
CCTCCCGCGCCAGCCCGCCAGTCCCCCCCCCAGCCCACACCCCTGTACCTGGGTCATGGACTGAGTGGCAGGGTAGCCACTGATGGCGCCAGTGCCTTCAGTCTGGCCATCCAGCTGCCCCTCAGACACCTGGATCACCCTGTACATCACCTGAAGGGAGGACAAAGTGGGAAGAAGTGGGAAGAAAAGAGTTAAATGCTGGACATTCCAGGCCCCCTCACAGCTTCTCCTGATAGGGCCGCAAAACAAGAGTCCTTCAGGGACGTGGATTCAGCCATTCTCCCTTCTTCCCCCACACAGACGTTTCAGCTTACCCCACCACACACCAAGCTCTAATCCCAACCTATTAGCCACATGCCCCAAACAGTCCATATGCTCCCCTCGTCCATTAAGCCCAGTCCCCCAAAACACATTCAATTACCTCCCTCAGTCCCAACCCCAGGTAACACCTGCAGCCACCCTCCCTTACCTGGCCCCCATTCTCAGTTCGGAAGACGTACTTGACGTTGGGGTCGGGGAAGGTGGCAGCAGACTGTATGCTGGCGATAGCCACACTGGTCGGGTCCTCCCCAGTTGCCACTGCACCTGAGTTAAAGAGCAAAGGAGACGTCCGAGTTACCGCTTTTCTCCCTCTATGCTGCTTACAGGTCATCGATTTATGAAAGTGTATTTATATATTTCTCCATGAGCAAGAAAGACAGAGAAAAGAGAGAGTATCCCACCCTAGTCCAACGTCACACTCACCCTCAGCCAGCCCCGGATCACGGGCACACGTGTACACAGAATACTCAGGGAAGACTCTGGACATGAACCCAGAGCCTTTCCATGCATCGGGTCGTCAGGAAAGTCATGATGCATTTTTGCATAGACACATTTTTGCATCATGATTTTTCTGACAACCCAACATACTCGCCTTGCAGAGTGCTGTGTTTTACCCTGTAACACTGCCCAGTTCCCTGCATGTCAACTTTTTTTTTTTTTTAAATTACCAGAGGGCAAATGAAAGAAGGAGACAGAGGAAGAGGGACAAAGCATTCCCAGTAAGGCATGGCCATACTACAATCCCTTCCCTCCACCTCTCCATTCCTGTCAGGATTTGGGGCACACACCTGATCACCTGATAGATTTTTCAAGCCACCGGAGCCAGGACTTGAAATGCAGATGGCCATGTGGAATCCAGGTGTCTTAACCACTAGGTCATGGGACCAGCCTCTACCCCCCACATGTCATTTAGAAGGAGAAGAATGCACAGGAGATGGCCCAGTGTGGTTAGGACGGGAGTCATGATGGGTTCCTGACCTTGGTTCTGTTCCTAACACTCACCTTCCTGAATCTGTACAGTCCCCTCTTCCGTTTCAGCTGATTTCTGCTGCCTGTTCATGGTGAAAGGACAAAAGGCAAGAAAGATGAAGAAGTGGGTAAGAAGCTCACTGGCATTCCCGGCACATGCTAGGTCGGGTTAGAATAACAAGGACTAGTATTTACTTACTGAGTGCTTACTGTGGACACAGGCACATAACATGTACTGTCCTAAGACCAAGGACAGCACCATGAGGTAGGTAGGACCACTCCCACTTTACAAGTGGGCACCCCAAATCACAGAGCTGGTACGTGATGGAACTAGAGCTGAATCCAGGTTTGCCCGACGTCACAGCGAGTGCATTCTCCCAGGCCACCCACCTCTCATCCCAGACCCTACCTCTTCTTCACTCACCCCTTCATCTCTCTGTGAGGGGGCACATCCGAGGAACTGAGCCTTTTTTGGAGGTCTTAGTATCTCCCGACTTGCAGGCCTGGGTGCTAAGTCCTAACAGAAATAATGAAGTTTGCAGTGAGTCTAAGAAACTGAACAGTATCCCTGATTCTAGAACCTAGGCTCCATTAAGACATAGCCAAGAAAATAACTCAGTGGCCTGCAAGGCACACTCAGCTTCCCTCATTCTCTTCTCTCTTTCTTTCTTTTCTTCTTTTTTTTTTAAGAGAGATATTTTTGCTATAGGGTACATTTGCTTGCTAGGGAGACAGAGAGACAGAGAGTGAGAAATCACCCCCAGGGGGGATGGCCATGCCACAATCCCTTCTCCTCCATTCTCCTCTTGGGATCTTGGGCACACACACATATGCACCCAGCGTGAGTTTTAAACCCCCAAATTTCAGTCAACTATATGGGAGTCCAGCAACATTACGCCATCTGCTGGTCCTAATCAGCTTCTCCTAGTCTGAGTTGAGGATGGACCTACCACTTATTGAAAAAGCAACTCTGGGACCAGAAGATGGTGTAATGGTGACTTCACTGGACTCCCACATAGTCAACTATAGGTCAAGTTGCGGACCCAGTGGCTTAAAACTCACACTGGGTACGGGGCCAGCAGGTGGCCCCAGGACCTGGAGGCTTGCTTGCTCTCTCTCTCTCTCTCTCTCTCTGTGGGTATGTGTCACTGGAAATATTAAAATAATAATAAAAGTTAAATAAAAATAGTTCTTTAAAAAAAAAAAAAACCTCACACTGGGTGCATGTTCATGTATGCCCAAAATACCGAGAGAAGAATGGAGAAGGAATTGTGGTGTGGCCATCCCCCCTGGTGAGTGACTTCTCACTTTCTGTCTGTCTCTCTGGGAGCACACACGCACTACAGGAAAAATCTCTATTAAAAAAAAAGAGAGAGAGAAAGAAAGAAAGAAAAAGCAACTCTAAAACAAAGCCCCTCACCCCTCCATTATCACACCAGTTCTTAGTGAGAGAGAAGATAATCAGACTGGAATACAGAAACAACAGATTTCTGGGTAAACAATTCTTAAAGCTATTCTGATCTGCCATGACATCAGCTTTATGGGAATTAGGAAGGACCATGTTCAGACCACCCACCAGGAAAAATCACACGATCATGGACACTGATGTTGCTTCCAGGTTCTCAGCCACATAACTGAACACCAAGACATTTCTGTTCTCAGATAGAGGAAGGGGAAATCTGAAGCCCACTGGCTCTGGAAACTGTCCCTAACGACTAAGACTAGACTTGGTTCTTGGGCCCTAGTCTACTAACAAGGCTCTTGTCTTGGGGTGTCCATGTTTGTATTATGTTATGTTAGAGACCTGAAAGTCTAAGTGCATCATCTTCCAGCCCTCTATTTAATTCCCCAAGACTTCCTGCGGAATAACACAGTTGCTAAAATGTTGCCATGACAACTCCAAACCAACTGAGCCTTAGCAAGAAGGGAAAAACTAGGCTCTGGGTTCTGAAGAGGAGACAATGGGGGCGGAATTAGTCTACCAGGTGCCTAAGGACCCTGGCACTCAGGCAGAGGACAGGAAAAACAAAGGACCCCACACGCACATGCCTTCAGAAAGAAACAGTTACACAATACAAAGCAGTAAAATAATCCCAGCAGGAAAGGGGCAAGCTTTTGGTAACTCTTCTATCCTTAAGGTCCTCCAAATCTTTCCTATGCAAGGAAAATCTTCAGCGGATAAGCCTTGGAAAACCAGTGCCCAAGGAAAATGTTAACAACAACAAAAAAAGGAACTGAAAGTGAAACGGTCCGAAGGAAGTAACGTAGCAAGAAGATCCCATCCCTAAGGGGAAGCAGCTCTAGCGTTAGGGGACCACCTACGTCTCCATCCTCAAACCTAGGGAGGAAATGCCCCTCCAAGGCTTTCTGCGCTAACTGCAGGAGGAGGCAATGAAAGCGAGGGCAGGGCATCGGAGGCATCTCTATCGTCTACAGCTGTCAGCCAGGGGCAGCTCCGGAGGACACGCAGCGACCGCGTCAGGCTACTTACTCCAATCTTAGTTGGACATCCGGAAGCATTTCCTGAGCTTTAGGGATATGTGACACGGAAACCGAAATAGGATGTTGTGGCGTGCACGCTCGGACTAGGGCCCAGCAAAAGCCCTTGCTGTCTGGACACAAAGGGTGGGGGGATCACATCCCGCAAGCGGGCAGGCACTAGACCTGGTGTGAGAGTGAGGCGTCTCCCTGCAGGCCCACCGAGCAGCAGGCGCTCAGAGAGCCGAGCGACCGCCAGGCGCGGGCCAGGGAGCCCGGGAGCCTGCACCGTGACCCGCCTGGAGCCCCGGCTGCACCGCAGAGGAGGGAGGGAGGG
>NW_006201251.1:239411-243368 GCF_000334495.1 Tupaia belangeri chinensis
CCGGCGCCGCCCCTCCGCAGGACAGCGCTGGAGGGCGGGACCTGAGCGCGCGGGGGCGGGAGCGAGTTCGGCCCACAAAGCTGGGTGGGAGATAAAGAACCCGGCACGGCCCCCTCCCCCTAAACAAAGGCTCTCCCCCCGCCCCGGAGCTCCCTAACCTGGAAAACCCAAGCACAATCAAAGCTGCCTGCCTTGCCGCTCCACAGTTTCCAGACTCCCGTCCGGTCCTGCACTCACAGGCCAAGGCCGTCTCAGCCGCAGATCTCCCCCGACAGTGCTCTCCCTCTCCGGACCCGGGTAGCTCCATAGACAGCTGCTCATGCGCACTGCCAGCCCGGGGCCATGTTGGTGAGGGGCGGAAGTGTTCCTCTCCGCCCGCCCCGCCCACTCCTAGCTCTGGGCTGCCCCACTTCCGTTCGCTCCATTTTGATGAGGCTGCCGGGTGCGGAGAGTGTGGGCTCGCCTTAGGCCTGAAAAGAAGCACTATTCTGGGAAATGTCGCTGAAGTCCGATAGTTTCGACAAGAACGAGAGAAAGAGGGCTAAACTGTATTGCCATCTTTGTGCCGGGCAAGACCTTTTAATCCCGAAAAAAGAGGGTGGTCCGCGGAGACCAAGGGAGGGCTGTCGGGCCAAGACGCCATCTTTAGCAAGGGCCATCTGGGAGGCCATCTTGGATCAGGGCGTCTTTTTGAAGGGTGTGGGCAATTGGGGCCCTTGGGGCATACCGGGTTCTAGGCTTACTCCTTCCTACAAGCGTCAGCAGCAACGCACCCAGGGACCCCAAGGCTTCCCGTTTTCCTAAGGCTCACGCTTTCTGTTAAGGGAATCCTGGTACCCATTCATTTCGGTCAGAACCTACCCGTAAGGAATTTGGAGTAGTGTGGAATGGGGAGAATTCTGACTTGGGTCAGACAAACCCGTGCTTCGAACCCGCGCCTGCCATTCTTACGTCTGAGATCTTTGGCAAACATTTTGACTTAATTGAACTTTAGTGTGCACATCTGTAAAAATGGAGATGCCAGTGTTAACCTTACACAATTGTTAGGAGGAGTCAATAAAATCAGCAGCCTAGATTCTGTGTCCACAGAATACCTTGCCCAGTTCCTGGCAGTAACTAGCTTTATGTAAATGTAAGTTTCTCTTCCCCATTTCCTGACCACTGTGAACTCAGCTCTAGTTTCTAACCACTAGTCTCCATGACAACTGAGGAAGAGCACCCAAATAACAAGAAAAAAAGACATGGTTTGGCCAAATCTATGAAAATGTAATGTGTCACTCAAAACTTTAATAATAATGAGACTAAACACTATTTACATGTAAAAATACAACTTTTATTCAGATACATTGATCCTTACTAGGATGGGACTTGTGGCCCCAGCCTGTGTGGAGAAGCAGTCCCTGGGCCTGAGTGAGGCCTTTCCTCTTTCCTGAAATAGGAGGAAGTGATTCCAAAGGAAAAAGAAGAGGCCAGAGAGATCCTGCAGGACCTCTCTTCTGCAAGGTGGCTGGAAGGCGAGGATTGGGGGACTGAAGTGAGAGTCAGTCCCTCTCACAAACACTGAGAGCTTCGAAGAGTTTCCTCCTACTCTGGTGCTGGGAGGTTCAGGAGGCATCCAAGGGTCCAGGAGCAGAACAGGGACGAGCTAATCAGAAGTGTTTGTATATGAAAGGCTCTGAGCTGGCCTGTCCCATCCTCTACCATGGACTTCCATGAAGAAAAGTTCACAACATCAAAGGGGGCGGGAAGTTGGCTGGAATTCTTCCTCTGTTCCTCGCTTTGAGAAACCTCTACTATTCTGCCTACCCTGTGGTCTCTTGGTGATTTTCTTGGTACTGTCTCAAGAGATAAGTGCTTTGTGTCTGAGACAAGCTGAGGTAAACCAACCAAGACAGGGCTTTCCAGAGTTTGGCTGCCAGGTCAAAGCCTAGAGTAGGAGCTATGTCTGCTCAGGGACCTGCAGAGTCAAGACTACTTACTGGTCCCCTTTGCCCAGTGCTCCGGTTCTAATCATAGCCCCTCACCTTGCCCAGGATTAGCCTGTATTTCAAATGCATATGATCTGCGCTGGGGAGATACTAGGGGGTGAGGGGGTTGCAGTTCTCTGGGGGGTAGACTAAGCCGGCTCCGGGTTCCAGACCCTTCTGAGCCATCAGGTGGGAGCTCCAGGCAGCTAAGGGGCCGAGAAGAATGGGCAGGGATCATGCTACAGGGAGGGGTTCTGGGGATGAGGCTGTAGTCCCCACCCCCAGTGCAGGTCTGTGTCCGCCGCACTGTCTGAGCCTCAGTTCTCTGGCGTTCCCGGGCCAGGGCGACAGCAGCATCAAAGGAAAGACTGCCCCCATTCCTCCAAGAGGACCGGGAAGCTCGGGACCCCCAAGCCCTTTCCCCAGGAGTCCCATCGAGTCGGCCAGGTCTCGGACATGGGTTTGCAGGTGCCACATGGATCTTGCTACACATTGCATTGGGCATCTTGGCAAACTGTGGTTTAGGGGGCACAACGGGCACAGAGCGCACCTGCTGGACCTGAACCAGGGTGGAAGCCAGGCGCATGCCCACACCACCAGCTGAGCCAAGGGCACAGGGGCACAGATCACAGCCCTCTGGATAGGGCTGTGCTTCAGGCTCTGGCTCCTCTGGCTGAGGTGACTGTGGGGCTGCCTGTTCCAACCTGGAAGACTGGGCTTTGCCCTCTTGGGCACTGTCAATCTCCAAGGACTCTAGGTCTGCCTCTGCAGAGAGAGTGCTGTCGTCCAAACAGGCACCTCCAGACTTCCGGTCTCCCTCAGCCTCTCCATCTCCACTCTCCCGTTCCTTGCTCACCTCCCCTGCTCCTTTTCCAACCACTTCTTCTAGAGGTCTGCTGTCTTCACCATCTCCTCGGTCTCCTCTTGCCTTACAGTCTCCGTCCCCCCTCTGTTCTTTGTCCTCGCCCTCTCTGCCTCCCTCAGCCTCTGGTTTGTTTACAACTTCCCAGCTTCCCTCAGCATCTTGGTGCTCCTGGGCTCCGTGCTCTCGGTCCCTTCCAGCATCTGCCTGTGCCACTTCTCGCTCAGCCTGCTCTTCTCTCTCAATCTCTTTTTCCTTCTCTTGGCTTTTATCCTGCCCTCCTGGTTCCTCCACACCCTGAGCCTCTTTCATACTTTCAGCTTCCTGACCTTCAGACTTCTGTCCCTTGGTCTCTGTCTCTCCACTACCCTCTCTCAAACTGACTATTGTCTCTTGGCTTCCCTCCACCATCCCGTCTTCCTCACTGGCCTTTCCACTCTCCACCTCACTCTCTGGCCTCCCTTCAGCCTCTTCCCTGATCTGTTTGCTCTCAGGCTCAGACTCCTTGTCCTCTCCATCTTCCCAGCACACCTGCTCTTCCTCAGCCTGTCCTGGAGCCTGTCTTCCACACTCCCCTGCCTCCTCCTTCAGACTCTCTGCACCCTCCCAGGTCTGGGGTTTAGGTCCCAGAAGGGGACTTAGGTCATCATAGGCACTCAGGAAGACTTCCTCCCCGTTCTCCTCCTCCACTTCAGGCCTGGGGCCAGCAGAGTCCAGGGAACAGCAGCTGGGAGCCAGGACAAACTGCGCCTCGTCCAGAGACAGGTCATCCAGAGGCGGCTCCACAGAGAACTCCTCCACCTGCAGGTAGCATCGTGGTTCAGAACTGGGTGGCCCTGTCCACCACCTGGACTCCACTCCACCCCCAAACCCAGCATGGCTCCTCCTTACCTGAGGCCCAACTCCCAGGAGCTCCTCCAGGTAGCCCATCCCAGGGTCGTCCTCCCCAGGGGAGAAGGCTGCTCCTGCTGCTCCTGCCTGGGCCACCTCCCCATCCTCCGCCCCCACCCACTCGGGCTCTGAGCTGCTTGAGTCCTCTAGGAAGGAGAAGGAATCCTGCACCTCCTGGGACAGGCAGTCCTCCAGGGCAAGGGCCGTGTCCGCTGAACCCGAGTCAGGCAGGGGACC
>NW_006201251.1:243490-263540 GCF_000334495.1 Tupaia belangeri chinensis
AAGTTGTGAACCCGAGTCAGCCAGGGGACCTGGGGCTGGACTTGCCTCCGACTTCTCATCTGTTAAGGGAGAGGTAGTTTCAGAATACGAAAGTCAAGAGCAGCCCTGACCTTTCCAATGCAGGCCTTCCTAGCAATGGTGGTCAGGGCCTGGCACTCCCAGCACAGACGTCGCACGCGGCTGATGTGCTCAGACCAACATCCCTAACCAACGATACGGCTGCGTCTACAGAGCTCCTACCAGGCAGCGAGCCCGCGTTGTCCCTTTCATAATACATTGTCTTATTTTCTCCACAAAACAAACTATTGTGTATTGTCCCCATTTCCCCCTGAGAAAACTGAGGCTTAGAATAGTTATGCAATCTGTCCGAGGTCACACAGCCAAGAAGTGGCACAGCCTAAATTCGAACCCAGGCCTACTTAACTCTGTGGCCCATGTCCTTACTCACTGTCCTCTACCACTTCAGGACTTATCAGGGACACTTCAGGAGCTGGAGTCAGAGCAAGGATCTGATCCCAGCTTCGCCACTTCTTCCTAAATCAATAGCAAATGGCTTAAACTAGATCCCACTGCAGTAATATAAGCGTAACGGTAACATCCGTCACAGGTCGTGAGGAAAGTGCCAAACACAGCCCTTGGCACATGATAAGCCCCAATAAATGTTAGCTGTTAGTACTGATGTTACTATTACCACCTGTCGTTATGCCCTGTGCCCTTACTACTTGGTAATCCCTGCTGTGTGTGTCAGAGAGAGATTTTTACTATAGGACTTGAGCACTCACTGGAGACACAGGGACAGACGGAGAGAGAGAAAGTGAGAAATCACCCCCTGGGGGGGGGAGGTCATGCACAATCCCTTCTCCATTCTCTTCTCGGGATTTTGAGCCTGCACACACACACATGCCCAGAGTGAGTTTCAAGCCACCAGGTCTAGGACTTGAACCACAGTGAGACATGTGGAAGTCCAGTGCCATAACCACTGTACCACCTGCTGGACCCCAGACTCTCACTTTCGAGTACATCAGTGATCTGAAGGTTGCCAGAGAGTCCTTCATGGATTCCACATCCCTTGGCAATATTCCTGGATTCCCTCAACCCCAAACCCAGGGAAGGCAACTGAAGGGAACCACCCCAAAGCCCAAGGGCTGAGGCCACTGTCCCCCTAGGGTGGGTCCCCCAATATCGGGGCTTCAACCTAGAGTTCTAGTGCCCTTTCCTAGTCCCCAAGTCCTCACCTGGGGGACCAGGCCCAAGGCCAGGGCCAGGGCCAGGGCCCAAGGCAGGACTTGGCCGGGGCTGGAGAGCAGGGCACTCGAGGCCACGGGTGAGCCTAGCCAAGGAGACGTTGGAGATGATGTTGGGGGGCACGTTGAGGATCGAGGTGATGTGTAGCGGGAGGTTGACGTTGTAGGGGTCTGAGATGTGGACGCCAGCACAGCGCTCTGCCCGGCTGCTGCCCCCGGCCCGGCCAGCCGACCGCCCGGCCCGCGGAGTGCCGGGCTCAGAGTTGGTGCCACCCAGTGCCTCCGCCTCGGGCTCCTGTTCCCCCTCTGCTGCCTCCATAGAATCGTTCTCCGAGTTCTCAGGCAGCAGTGAACTAGACCGGGGACTGCTGGGTCCCACCAGCCCCTCGGGCTCTGTGGAGGAGAGAGAGGCCAGATAGACAACAACCTCAGCTCCAAGGAGCCAAGACTCCTCAAGAAGGTGCTAGAGAATGCTTTGCTTTCTTGGGCCTGGGAGCCAGGACAGCCTGGAAAGCACCAGGCCCAGCTTCCCTTGGCCACTACAGCAAATCCCTACCCACCCATAGATCAAGTCACCCCACCCACACATAACCAGGGAACCCCCTTCCTTCCCCACAGTGACAGTCATTGGCCATCATACCCCCCAAACACATGCCACTGTCACGTCAGGAACACTTGCTGCTATAAACAGTATCCAGAACGCGGCTGGTGAATCATGTGCCCTCATCGAATAGCTTTGAAGTTACTGAACGCAGCTGACAACACTTACAGACACACGCAGGCCCACGCCACGGTCACACTCCTGCACACATGCACACCTGTACTCACCCTCACTGGCCCCCGCCGCGGCACTCAGTGAGTCCATGCTCTTGGCTGGCCGCAGTGTCCCCTTACTGGATTTGTCCTCTGCAAGGCAGGGATGCGCATCAAGCCCGGGCCTGGCACCTGCTCAGCAGGCCCTCCCACCTCTGCAGACTTACCCCTGTCTTCAGCCCCCCGAGGAAGTTTACGCTTTGTCTCATGGCCAGACCGGCCCAGATTGAAGATAGATCTCCACTTTCTGACCTTCAACGACCCCTTCCTTCTACAAGGAATGGAGACATGACCAGGAGGTGGAGCTGGGGGTCTGTGCAGGGGAGGAGGGCCAGGAAGGTAGACTTACTTGTGCTCCGCAATCTCAATGATCGTGTGGTAAGGCCGGATCTGGGGGGGCCCATCGCCAGCCTGCAGGATGCTAGGCAGATGGTGAGGCAGAGACCTGGGCATCAGGTCCTCGGGGCTGCCCGACGCCCGGGCCCCTGGGAGCAATCGCCATCCACTCTCCACCTCAGCACCTGAGCAAAGAGAAGGGATTGGAGAGGGAGCACAGGTATCCAGAACTGCACTACATCCTGCCAACTACCAGGCTAGGGGTATACTCAGAGGCCGCTGGACACACACTCTAAGAGGATGTCCTCGGGACAAAGAGGACTGAGTGATCCCGGGACCCTGGTTTTATGGGTTGGGGTGGGAATGAGCTGTCACTAGCCTCCAGAGCCAGGATGGCAGTTCAGAGGTCAGGCTAAGCCCAGGATACACAGCTGGAAAGGCCTGCAAAGTCTCAACTGCACCATTGTCTCTCTAGAGTGCCCTCTGTGACCATCACCAATATCTCTCTGAGACTCGACTGTCCTATCTGCAAAACAGGGAGACTGAACTAGTTGATCTTTTTTTTTTTTTTAAGAAATATTTTATTGTATTTATTCATTTATTTCAATTTGACCTGAGAGAGACACACACAGAGAGACAGAGGCAAAGTGAGAAAGCAATCTACTAGGTCCAGGACTTGAACCATAGTCAGCCATGTGGGAGTGTCCAGCGCCTTAACTACCACGCCACCGTCTGGCCCCAGAAGAACTAGCTGGCCTTTGAGCCCCTCTCTAGCTGACATAACTTCCAGTGGTGATGTGAGAGAGGCAGCGAGGACACTGACCGGAGAGGGCGGCACCCCCAAAGAGCTGGTCCACGTGCGTGAGGATGAACTCGACAACAATGGACTGCACGCGCACCTCCATGAAGGCTGCTGTCCCATTGAAGCCCGAGGCCTCTATGTCCTTAGACCTGCGGAGATGGGGGTTATTCTCCCTCCTGGCCCCATTACATTTCCCTAGCCAAGCTCTCCCTGAATATTCCACGCCTCTTCCTTGCATGCCCTTAACCCCATCTCCACCTCTTAAACCATTTACCTGCTTAAGTCGCACTCTCGCTCTTTTTTTTTAAGAGAGACTTTTTGCTATAGGGTGTGTGTGCTAGCTGGAGAGACAGAGAGAAATCCCCCCCCAGGGGGATGGTCATGCCACAATCCCTTCTCCTCCAGTCTCCTCTTGGGATTTTGGGAATGCACACACATGCAGTCAGTATGAGTTTTAAGCTGCTGGGTCTGGGACTCAAACTGCAGTGGACCATGTGGGAGTAACCAGTGACGTAACCGTTATACCATCTGCTGGTCCCCATGCTTAAGTCTCCAATGCCACTTCCTCCAGGAAGTCTTCTTAGACACCCTCCTCAGGGTTAATCTCTACGTCCTTTGCACACCAGGGTGCCTTGTTCATAGTGAATTACAGGACTGCTCTGCCCTGAACCACAGCGAGTGATTTGCAAGCTAGTTCTCCAATAGACTGTGAGACATTTGCTCAACAGACCCATCCTGTTCAAGTCTACCCATCCTGATACAGTGTAGGAAAACACAAAGGTCCTGCTCTCAGGGCCTGGACTTGATCTCAGAAAAGGGGCTCAAATGGGTGGGCCCCATCCCACTCAACAGAAACCCTGACTCTCCCTTTCTCACTGAGCTTCATGGGGCCCCACACCCTCTTCAGCACAGCCACACAGCCACATTCCATCCTGGGAGCAGCCTCCCAAAGACCGGCATCTCCCACACCCCCACACGCTGCTCACACACACCCACCTCAGCAGGTTGGGGGCCCATACGATGGCCAGGTTGCGGGCGTGCATGTTGGTCTGGGCGCTGAACGAGGCCATGTGCACCAGGTGCCGCATGAGGAACTCCAGGGTCCTGCGGGGAGGGGGGGACAGGGTCACACAGGGAACACCCTGGACAGGGGTGGAGCTGAGGCCTGAGCTGAAAGGGACCTGTCAAGACTCTGGGTGGAGAGATTGGGCTGTTGGGGAAGTCAGGACTGCCCGGAGCAGGGGAGTTGGGGTGAAGCCCCACATACCTATAGTTTGGGTCAGGCAGTTCTTTAAGCACCTCTAGGATCTTAACCAGACGCTCAGGCTCCAATTGTACCGCCACGGCCTCCTGGTTGGGGAGAAGGGTGCAAGAAGCAGGAGTGGGAGACCCGGCAATACCCCTGCTGACTCCCCAGAGCTGAGCTGCACTCTCAGGAGCAGTCTGTATGCTCCCCAATCTTCCAAGGAGTCTGACAGAGAGAGCTCAGGATGTGGGCCCCATGAGAGACAGCAGCTGGATCTTGGTGGTGCCACCGAATAGCTTTTATGACCTCGGGCAACTCAGTGACACTGCCTACTTTAGTATCCTGCTCAGTAAAGCTCTGGCACTGGGGTACTTCAGTGGCCCCACCTGTGGGTGTCCCAGGGACTGTGGACTTGCTTCTGGATGTCCAGGAAGGCTGACACCCCCTGGTCTAGCTTGTGTGCTCTGATTAGGGTGTCACTGCTGTTCAGGGTCTCTCCACGCAGTTGTGCTCAATAAAATGCAACTTTTTTGTTTGGTTGATTTGGTATTTTTTTGGCTGATTTATTTATTTGTTTGTTTGTTTGTTTATTTATTTAATTCCATTTGTTATTATCATTTATTTAATTTGAACAGAGAGAGACAGAGATATAGAGAAAGGGAAAGCAAGAAAGCAAACCACCAGGTCCAGGATTCAAACCACGGTTAGCCATGTGGGAATCCAGCACCCTTAACTACCATGCCACCTGCTGGCCTCGAAATGCAACTTGTTTTAAAAGAGTTAATTCAGGATAGCATTTTGTCCTGTGTTTTCTCATTCAAAAGATTTAACATCCAGCTACAGTTAATGGAGCGGCATCCTTGATAAAACTTTGGCTTCTATGGGGCTGGCAGGTGGCATGGTGGTTAAGGTGCTAGACTCCCACATAGCCAACCATGGTTCAAGTCCCAGACCTGGTGGCTTGCTTCCTCACTTTTACTCTAGCTCTCTGTCTCTGTGGTCAAATTAAATAATAATAATAATAAATACAATTTAAAAAATTTTTTGGCTCCTAAAAAGTTCTTGGGGCCAGTGGGTGGCATGGTAGTTAAGATGCTAGACTCCCACATGGCCAACCACAGTTCAAGTTCCAGACCTGGTGGCTTGAAAATCCTATCAGGCACGTGTGCACGCATGCCCAAAAATCCCAGGAGAAGAATGAAGGAAAAGGAATTGCAGCATGGCTATCCCCTCATTTCTCACTTTCCTTCTCTCTGTCTCTTTCTGTCTCTCTCTAGTGAGTACAGGCACTCTATAGCAAAACCTAACATTGAAAAAAAAATTTTTTTTTTCAAAAAGGTGTTTTCGGGCCCAGCAGTTAGCGTAATGGCTATGTTGCTGGAACTGCGGTTCAAGTCCCGGACCCAGTGGCTTAAACTCATGCCGGGTGCTTGTGCGTGCATGCCCCAGATCCCCAGAAGAGAATGGAGGAGAAGGGATTGCGGTGTGGCCATCCCTCCGGGGGGTGATTTCTCACTTTTTGTCTCTCTGTCTCTGTCTTTCTGGCAAGCGGACGTGCCCTATAGCAAAAACCTCTCCAAAAAAAAGGTGTCACCTGGGGCCAGCCAGTGGCCTCTTAAAGGCATCTGGATCCCACATGGGTGACTATGTGGTTTTAGTGCTGGACCCAGTGGCTTGAGAAACATGGCTGGTACGTGTGCATGCGTGCCCCAGATCCTGAGAGAACAGTGGAGAGAAGAGAACTGTAGCGTGGCCACCCACCCTGAGAAGCGCTTTCTCACTTTCTCTCTCGTTCTCTTGCTCTCTGTCTCTCTCTGGTGAACACACATGCTCTCTAGCAGATATAGTAAGTAAACAAACAAATGTAATGGCCTTAAAAAAAAAAAAAAAAAAAGAAAACTGAAGTGTTCTCATCAGCATAAGGAAGCCCTGGTCGGTGTGCTTTCCAAGGGCCTTCAGGTCTGATAGTCTGGCCTCTACAGCCCAACCTGCAGGTCTTCGAGGAAGGATGAAATAGAGGGACAATAAAGAGAAGAGGCTCAGGGAGTGTGGGGACTGGCTATTTGTTAAACAAGGAGGTTCTGACTGGGAAGCAGGGGGCACAGCGGGGGAGCTCTAGGCCCTGCAGCCTAGGACAGGGTAGCAGGGGCTAGGAGATTTGGGAAGGAGGGGTCTTTTCCCTCGGAATATAAGACTGTCCCCTCTGTCAACAGGATCACTAGGATTCGGCTGACCCGTGACGTACCTGGGAAACCAGAGAATCACCCCTGAGCCCAGTCTGCCGAGTCCTGCCCCTCAACTCACAGCGAACTTGTCATAGAGCCGGTAGGTGAGCAGGGGGTCTGGCAGCTCTCTGAAATAGGCCTTGCACAGGGAGGAGACGCAGTGAATGTCCTGGAGGTAAACATCCCGGCGAAGGTCTGGCTTCCGTTCTGCCTCAAACTCCTGCCTGGGGAGGTGCAGAGTAGTCAGGAGTGGCACGGATGGGCGGAGTGTGGGGAGAGGGGGGAGCTATAGACACGGGCTCCTGGCAGGGGCATGGGTCATCACGTGCAGGTCTTGGAAGGAGAATGTTGGGTGGGGACAATATGCCCTGTAAGGGACTGCGTATGCCGGCGTGCGGATGTGGCGGGAGGCCGGGCAGCTGCACGGGGAGTGGGTCTGTGCGAACAGAGCTGTGGCAGGGATGCAGCTGCGGGCGTGAGTAGCAGTGCAGGGATAGGCAGGAGTCAGTGAGAGTGAGGAAAGGCCTCAAGTGTGCTTCTAGGTGGGTGTAACAATGGATGGGTCTAACTCAGAGAAACAATGTAAATCTTCACGACCGTGGATAAGGCACGGTTTCTTATCTATGACACCAGAAGGATAAGCAAAGGGAAAATAGATCAACTGAACATCAAAACTGAAAATGTTTGTGTGTCAAAGGACAAAAGTGAAGACAAGGACTGGCCCTTGCGCAGCAGTTAAGGGCTGCATGTGGGTAGCGGCCTGGCCAACCACACTTTGAACCCCAGCCACAATAGCTTGGAAAACATTATGTGCCCCCGATCCTGACAGGGCGGAGAAACGGAGGAAAAAGAACTGCTGCAAGACCATGCCCCATTGGGGGTGCTTTCTCTTTCTCTTGCTCTGGCAAGTACATGTGACTTCTGGTAACTGAAAATAAATACATTAAAATTGGGAGCAGCAGATGGCACAGTAGTTTTGTCACTGGCTCCCGCATGGCTGACTGCAGTTTAAGTCCTAGACCTGACGGCTCGAAACTCACAGCAGGTGTGTATGTGTGTGTGTGAGTGGCCAAAATCCTGAGAGGAGAGTGGAGGAGAAGGGATTATGGCATGGCCATCCCCCCAGGGGATGATTTCTAACTTTCTCTCTCTGTCTCTCCAGTGAGCACACACACCTGTGGAGAGCAGCCAATTTGAACAAACATGGTGACCTTTAGTACAACACACTGTAGAGAAAAAAAAAAAAACCTCTCTCAGAAAAAGAAGAAAAAAAACATGATTCAAGTCTCAGATCCAGCAGCTTGAGAATCATGCTGGACGCATGTGCATGTGTGTGACTGTCCCACCAGGGGGTGATTTCTTGCAGTCTCTCTGTCTTTGGTGAGCACACGTGTTCTGTGGCAAAATTAAGTAGTTAACTTAATTAAAAAATTGTAAATCATATGAGGGAATTTCAAAAAGCTTACAGAAAAACAGAATTAAAGTACAAGTTTATTTTAGTAAAAAAAGAATTAAATCCATGCATAGCTTTTTCATATTATGAATTTTCTATTAACTTTTTAAAAAAAGAATTATTTATTTTTTTTTACCTATTATTATTAGTCTTTAGTTTGACCAGAGACAGACAGAGAGAGATAGAAAGGGAAAGTGAGAAAGCAAGCTGCCAGGTCCAGGACTCGAACCATGGTCAGCCATGTGGGAGTCCAGCACCTTTAACTACCATGCCACCTGCCAGCCCCAGATTTTCCATTAACTTTAAAAAATTATTTATTTCATTTTACTTATTATTATTATTAATTTATTATAGGACACATGTGCTCACCAGAGAGAGACGGGGGTGGGAGGTAATGAGAAAGCAAAGTCTCTGGGTCTGAGACGCAACCTGCACTCAGCCACATGGGAGTCCAGTGACCCAACCACCACCCCTGGACCCACCCACAAACTTTTTGAAGAGCTCTTATATAACTGATAAAAGTCTAGTATTCAGAATTCTTAAAGGCCAGCAGGTGGTGTGGAAGTTAAGGCACTGGATTACCACATGGCCGGCTGTGTGGTTCTAGTCCCAGACCTGGCAGCTTGAAAATTTTGCCAGGCCTCTGTTCATATGTGTCCAAAATCTTGGAGGAGAAGGGATTGCAGCTTGGCCATCTCCCCTGGGGAAGGGGTTGTGTTTTTTCACTTTCCCTCTCTTTCTCTCTCTCTCTCTGGTGGGCATACGTGCCATGTAGCTAAAACTAGGGGGAAGAAGGAAACCTTACAACTCAATGATAAGAAGGTAAATATCCCAGTTTAAAAATGGGTAAAGGGGGGTCAGCAGGTGGCATGGTGGTTAAGGCTTTGGACTCCCATATGTCTGACTGTAGTTCTAGTCCCAGTCCCAGACCTGGTGGGTTGAGATTTACACTGGACATGAGCACTCTTGCCCAATGCCCTGAGAGGAGAATGGAGAAAGGATTGTGGCATGGCTATCCTCCCGGGGAAGTAACTTTTCACTTGCCCTCTCTATCTCTCTCAAAAAAGTGCATGCACTCTGTTGCAAAAACCTAAAAATATTGGTAAAAGATCTGAGTAGACATTTCTCTAAAGAAGACATGCCATTTTTAACTTGGCTTCTTGGCCATTTTAATGATGTTTAACATCATTAGCCATTCGGGAGGTGCAAATATAAATCACAATGCGGGCAACTGGCATGGTGGCTGAGGCAGCCAGATTCCACATGGCCAACAGTGAGGTTCCAGTCCTAGACTCAGCAGCTTCAGGGACACACCAGGCACGTGTGCATGCGTGTCCAAAAACCCAAAGGGAGGAAGAGATGGAGAAGAAATTGTGGTGTGACTATTCATTTTTCCCATTCCTCATGGGAGGGCATACTTCCTCCTCTCCCACTCTCTCTGTCTCTCTCTGGCCAGCGCAGGTGCCCTCTATCAAAAACAAATAAACAAAAACAATGAAACATCAGTGTGTGTCCATATCATCAAAAAGACATACAGTAGCAAGTGCTGCGAGGGCTGTAGAGAAATTGGAACCCTCGCTTGTTGCAGGTGGGAATGTAGAATGATACAGCTGTTATGAACAAGTTTGGCAGTTCCTTAGAAAGCTCAATGTAAGGGAGACCAGCAGATGGCATAATGGTTATGTTGCTGGACTCCCGTGTAGTCGACCGCAGTTTGAGTCCTGGACCCTGGTGACTTAAACTCACACCAGGCACATGTGCGTGCATGCCCAAGATCCTGAGAGGAGAATGGAGGAGAAGGGATTGCAGAGTAGCCCTTCTCCCTCGGGGGTGATTTCTCACTTTCTGTCTCTCTCTTTCTGGCCAGCACACGCACCCTATTGCAAAAACCTCTCCAAAAAAAGATAGCTCAATGTAAGAATTATCATATGACTCAGCAATTCCACTCCTAGGTATACAAGATATTTTCAAAAAGTTTATGGAAAATGCCTATTTTAAAAAAAAAAAGAACTTTTTTTTTAGGGCTGGTTAAGGCAGTGGACTCCCACATGGCTAACCATGGTTCAAGTCCTGGACTTCATGGCTTACTTTCTCACTTTCTCTCTCTCTATTGCTCTGTGGTCAGACTGAATAAAAAAAAGATGATAAATAAAATGAAATAAAATAATTTTTTTAAAAAAGCTATGCATAGATTTTTAAAAATAATTATTTTATTTCATTTTATTTATTCATTCATTTATTTTAATTTGACCAGAGAGAGATACAGAGAGAGAAAGAGTGAGAAAGCAAGCCACCAGGACTGGAACTCGAACCGTGGTTGGCCATGTGGGAGTGTCCAGCACCTTAACCACCATGCCACCTGTTGGTCCCAACTATGCATAGGTTTTAAAATGCTTTGCACCAAAATTAATTTTTATTTTAATTTCATTTTTCACAAACTTTCTGAAGTCCCCTTGTATACTCAAAATAATTGAAAACAAATATTCAATAAAAACTTATACATGAATATTCACTACTAAATTATTCACAATAGTGAAAAGGTAAAAAAACAAAAATGAAAAGCCATCAACTGATAGATAGAATTTTTTTTTAAAAGAATTATTTATTTGGGGCAGCAGGTGGTACAGTGATTACAATACTAAACTCTCACATTGTTGACTGTGGTTCAAGCCCCAGACCTGGTGGCTTGAAACTCAGGCCAAACTCATGTGTATGCATGCCCAAAATCCCAAGAGAAGAATAGAGGAGAAGGGATTGCTTTTGTCTCTTTCTTTCTGTCTCTCTGTCTCTCCAGCAAGTACATGTGCCCTATAGCAAAAATCTCTCAAAAAAAGAAAAGAAAAGAAAAGAAAAAGTGTTATTTATTTAATTTTATTTAACATTAAACATTATTTTTCAACTTGACCAGAGAAAGGCAGAGAGAGAGAAAGGAAAAGTGAGAAAGCAAGAAACCAGGCCTGGGACTTGAACTGCTGTCGGCCATGTGGGAGTCCAGCACCTTAACCACCACACCGCCTGCTGACCCCAGTAATAGAATTTTTTAAAAAATATGATGTAGCTGTAAAATGAAATATTTAGGCAGGAAAAGGAATGAAGTATTATTAGTACATGCTACAATGTTCATGAACCTTGAAAACATCTTTAGAGAGTCAGACACATGAGGCCACATACTGTATGAGTCCATTTACATGAATTGCTCAGAATAGGCAAGTTTGTAGAGACAGAAGTAGATCCGTGGTTGCCAGGTGTGGGGTGAGGGGGAGAAGGGGAGCAACTGCTAAAGGACACAGGGTTCTTTGGTCCAGAACTAGGTTGTGATGATTATTGTACGACCTCGTCAATATGCTGAAAACTTCCAAATTGTACATTTTTAAATGGTGAGTTTTCTGGTGTCTGAATTACACCTAAATTTTTTAAAAGTTGCTGGTGCATGTGGGCATAAAAGGGAGCATGTGTGTGCATGTCCATATACATGCTAGGTTAAGGGAATGGCCCATGGTCTCCACTTTTTCTGAAGAGTCTTGAGAGCCCATTCCAGGTCAGCTGTATAGTCTAGTGGTTAAGGGAGCCAGATCCCACATGGCCAACTAACAGCAGTTCGAGTTCTGACCTCAGTGGCTTGAAAATCTCACTGGGGGCGGGGAGGGGGACAGCAGGTGGCACAGCGGTTGAGTTGCTGGACATCTACATGGCCAACTGTAGTTTGAGTCCAGGACCCAGTGGCTTGGAAATCATGCTGGGTGCAGGTGCACACAGGCCCAAGATCCCAAGAGGAAAACGGAGAAGGAATTGCAACATGGCTATCCCATCTGGGGGGTGATTTCTCACTTTCCTTCTCACTGTCTCTGTCTCTCTCTGGTGAGCGCATGCACACTAAGGAAAAAACCCTCTTAAAAAAAAAAAAAAGAAAAGAACACACTGGGCACAGGTGTGTGCATCCCCAAAATTCCAACAGGATGGAGAAATGAAGAAGTGACAGCAATGTGACCATACCCCACTGAGGGGGGATGCTTTCTCCTTCTTTTTCTTTCTCTCTCTGTCTCTCCATCTCTCTTTGGCAATTAAAAACAAAGTTTCTCCCTAAGGTAATACCTAGCATCTATTCTTCCTTCTCCTGTATCCCCTCATCCCTATCTCGGCTCTCACCAGCAACACTGGCCTCCTGGCCACAGAGTCCTCCCGCCGTGTCTGACTCACCGGAGCTTCTGGATGTTGGAGGAGACCCCTGAGAGGCGGTAAATGCCGTCCACCACTCCATACTCCTGCACAAACTCGGCACAGCTCAGTAGCACCTGGGGCACTGGGACAGAGAAAGAGGTATTAGAAGGCCTGGAGGTCAAAGAGGGGCCTAAGAAATGGAAACTTCAGGGAAGGAGGTCTGGGGCGGATTGAAGGCAAAGCTCCCACATGGAATAAGACCTTGTCAAGAAGATTCTTGCAGGTCATCAAGCTGCCACCCCTGTACAGGATCTCTGGCCCCTGGGTCCTAGAGCCGCAGCATGAAACCCTGCCAGCCAGAGAAGGGAGCTCCCTGCCTCTTCGGAGTCTCACTCCCTTACTAGAAAGTTCTGCCTTTGTTGAACGGAAGATTGTCTCTCTGTAGTTACTAGTGGCTGCACCCGAATGTTTGAAGAGACAGCAATCTGGCTGGTAGGCCAGGCGAAGTAAAGGACTAGCCTTCAAAGTACATTTATTTAACATTCTACACTGCAGGAAGGGACATTAACTGTCCCAGCCAAAATGGAACAGGGCTGATAGGGATTTGTTTTATGGGTTTTTGTTTGTTTGTTTTGTTTTGAGATGTTTTTGCTATAGGGTGAATGCACTCACCAGGAAGACAGAGCAAGACAGAGAGACAGTGAGAAATCACCCCCCAGGGCGTGAGTTTAAGCCAGCAGATCCTGGACTCGAACCTGCAGTCAACTACATGGGAGTCCACCAACATAGCCATTATGCCAACTGCTGGTCCCCTGATGGGGATTGTTTTTAAGTACCCTTTCTGGTAAGAAAGTTGATGACTCTAGGACCATGGTAATGTGGTGGTTAAGGTGCTGAACTTTCACATGGCCAACAGTGGTTCGAGTCCCAGACTTGGCAGCTTGCTTTCTCACTTTTTTTCTCTCTGTTTTTCTCTGGTAAGCACACATGCCCTATAGCACATTTTAAAAATAGTAATTAAGTTAATAGTTCTTTAAAAAAAAAAAAAGAATGGCTATAGTTCTGAAATAGGAAAGTGCATGAAATAGTGACAGACCTTCAGATTGGTCGATTCAGGAGAGAAGCCCCTCTCTGCCATCTTCAGCACTAACAGCTTTATATATATCCTATTATTTAGTCTTGTAGGCTGGACACTCTTGTTCCCATTTTGTAGATAAAAAATTGAAGGTCAAAGAAATGAAAGATGCCCAGGAAAGCCTAAGTGAAGCCAAAATTCAAGCACAGAGCACAGGGCTGGGTGTGGCATAGCAGTAAAATGTTCAAGGCCACCCACATGGGAAGGTTCTAGATTCACATCAGAGACTTCCCCAAGTACACCAAGCACAGGAATCCCCATGATTCAGTGTGGCCTGATACTGTGAATGGATCGAGGCATCGAGATCCTGTCAGGGTGCTGTCTCTCTGTCTCTCTCCCTCTTTCTGTCTGTTTTGTTCATGGAAGAAATAAATAAATTAAATTTTAAAAAATCCAGGGGTTGGCCCTGTGGTCTAGTGATAAGGGAGCTAGATCCTATATGACTGACTACACAGTTCCAATTCTAGCCCTGACAGCTTGAAAAACTGATAAGCTTATGTGCATGCCTCAAAATCCTAACAGAATAGAGAAGGGATTGTGGTGTGAGCATGTCCCGTTGAGGGTGCTTTCTTGCTCTCCCTATCTCCCTCCATCTCTCTGTTGAGCACATGTGCTCTTTGGCAATTTGCAAAAAATAAATAAATAAATAAATAACAAGGGTGCCGAAAGCTGTATTCTCTTGCCCGACTCCAAGCTAGTATGTGAATTCCTTAAACACAAGGTCTACGTGGGATCCACCTTAGTATTCCTCATGTCACCTGACATAGTGTTTCCATGTACTTATCTTTCCAAAGCACTTCCCTGCTTTAAATCTCAGCTACAAATACACCCTGCTCCACCCCACTCACATCTCCACGCTTACCTGACAGATGCAGACTAGAACATACATTGTTCCACATGGTATGTAAGGCCCTTCACATCCCAGGCCCAGCTGTCATTCTTCCCAGCCTCAGCTCCAGCCAAAGCCCCAACAAATCCTACGATCCGCCCTTTGCTAGACCATGAACAAGCTTTGGTACCATCACTCAGCTATTCCCTTTCCTGGAAGTACTCTCCTTTCTTATTCTGCCTGGTGAATTCCCTTGCGTTCCTTAAAACACACTCAACCATCACCTCCAATTCTGAACCCTGTGCTTATGTCAGGACCACAGTTCCCACAGTCTTTGCTCTTGTCTGTGTAGCAGTTATTTTACTTTGTTATAATTAGTGTCTCTTGCATCCGTACCATCTGACAAATAGTGACATCCTCCCAACATCTAGCACAGTGCGGAAACAGCAGGTACTCAAGTGTCTACTAAATGACTCACTGAGTTCATCAATCAACTATAAGAATCAATGACATCCCTCGGGGATTTGATAGAGTATTGCCTATGAAAAAAACATGAAGTCCTTTAAACTCAAACTCACCAGAGAAATCACTCTCACATGACAGTGTCAGAAAAAGCTGTTTCTCCTAAGCTGTTTTGCTTCCGTACAGGCCTTAGGACTCTCGTACCCAGTTGGATGGATCTCTTTGAGCACCAGGAAGCTCAGAGCCCCCTCTGCCATCCACATAGAGTCCCCTGATTTGCTCTACTGGGTGCTAACCTTCCTTCTCCTCTTGTTTTTCCTTCGACCTAAGTCCTTCAGTCATGTCTTCTTTTTGTAAAGTTTTGTTTTTGTTTTTGTTTTGGAGAGGTTTTTTCGCTATAGGGTGCGTGCGCTCGCCAGACAGACAGAGAGAGACAGAGAGACAGAAAGCAGGAAATCACCCCCCGGGGGGGATGGCCACGCCACAATCCCTTCTCCTCCATTCTCCTCTTGGGATCTTGGGTACACACGCACACGCGCCCAGCGTGAGTTTTAAGCCACCGGGTCCAGGACGTGAACCGAAGGTTGACTACATGGGAGTCCAGCGACATAGCCATTACACTAACTGCTGGTTCCCTGTTTTGTTTTTTTGGAAGTCACCTCAAGTTCTTTGTAAAGTATGCCAGAAATACGAGGGGGCTTTTAAAAGTTTGTAGAAAACAGAATTAAAGTAGGAGTGTATTTTGGTGCAAAAACTTTGAAATCCACACATAGTTTTTTGGTAAGTCACATTTTTCCATAAACGTTTTGAAAGCTCCCCATAAGGAATAAAGGAAACAGTCGATAAATCCAACAGCCTACCTTCTACCTCTCCTCGTGACCAGGTTTCCAGACCCTTTGCCCTCTGCACACCACAGCCAGGACTTGAGTGAGACAAGGGAGGCATCTGGGGTGCAAAATTTAAGAAGCACCCACTCTTGGGGCCATGTGGATGCCAAGAGTGCACGTGGATGGTCTTGAGAGTGAATACCCCCTTAAAAATGAGGCGACTGGGTAGGGAGTGCTGTCCCTACATTTTTCACCCTAGTCACCTCTCTTGCTTCATCTTACAGTTCACCGTCCACTCCTTGGGACCTGCTCCCATTTGCCAGGGTCCCAGCACTGAGGCAGAGCTGGGCTAGGCCCTCTTCGTTCGAGCTGCTGCCCTGCTTACGAGGGCCCAATGCCACACCAATTCTTGATCACCACATTTCTCTGTTGACTCATGAGAAGTCTGCTGTCACCTGAACCCCCAGGTCCTTATCACATGAATAACAACCAAACCGGAGCTTCCCCATCCTGTCCTGCTCGACTGATTTTAAACCTCTAGAGGAGGCTCTCAGAGTCATGTGGGGCAGGGAGTCAGAGCCATAGAAGAAATGGGTCAAGGAGACAGGAGAAGAGTTGGCAGAATCGGAGAGACGGGCAAGTCTGGGAAGACCAGAGATCAGAAGGTGAGGTCAGAGATCAACCTTTCAACCAGGGTTGTTGGAGTGATGGATTCAACAAAATGGAGACACCAAGGGCATGGGGAGGGGTCAGAGAAGAGAGTCCAAAGCCTAGCGACCTGGGGAGTCAGACACCTGAACAGGATATTGGGTTGTCAGAAAAGTTCTGAAGTATTTTTCTGTTTGTTTGTTTGTTTTCATGCAAAAATGCATCATGACTTTTACGACAACCCAATATAAAAGAGATAAAGATGAAAAAACCAGGGCTAGCAGGTGGCATGGTGGTTAAGTGTGAGCTCAACACTCCCACATGGCTGACTACGGTTCAAGTCCTGCGCCTGGCAGCTTGCTTTCTCACTTTCCTTCTCTCTCTCTTTCTCCATCTCTGGTGAATTAAAATAATAATAATAATAATAAACTAAATAAAATTATTTTTTTTTTAAAAATAGAAACCTCAGTATATATAAGAAGACTTCAAAAAGGTTGTGGAAAAATGGAATTGAAGTACGAGTTTTAGAGCAAAAAATATAAATCTATGCAGTTTTCACATATTTCACACTTTCCATGACCCTGTGGAAGATATCCTCTATAGCCCTTGGGGAAGGAAGAGCCCCAGTTGGGGAGAAAGCTCTGAGAAAGAGGACTGAGATGGAGCAAAGTTGTGAGGATGGGAAGAACAAGATCAGGAAGATAAATTAACCAGAAACACAAATCTCCCTACTCTGGCCTTGGTCATCTTGCCGGGTCCTGGGCTGAGGAGAAAAACCATCGCTGGCCCCTCTCTGTCCACTTTCCATCTCTCTGCACCAGAAGGAGCTTGGAGGATAGGGGAGAAGCTGCCACTGGGGCCCAAGGTCACTCACCGTTGGGCTCAGGTGAGGTCCTGGTGAGGGGAGAGGGTGCTGATCCCCCGATACGGAATTCACCCAGAATCAGGACCCAGCAACCAGACAGCCATCCCCTCACCTTCCCGGAATGCAGAAGGAAGCTGGGAGGGTCACAGGAGGTGCGTCTGGGCTGGCTGTGGCCTCAGTTTCAAAAAAGGGCTGGCAAGTGGGCCGCAGGAAAGGGCCAGACCAGGAGGAAGGTGACTGAGGGTGTGCAGGGAGCTGGGAAAGCACCAGCCCCGGTGAAATCAGAGTCATTGGCCCAGCCTCATCAGTTGAGAGGAATCTTTGTGAGCCCTGGTCCCTCAGTGAGAAGAGGAAGGCCCTGTGCACCCTGGGGACGCCAGCTTCAGCTGCTGTGTGCTCTTCCTTGGGGCCCAGGCTTTCCCTTAACCAAGGCCAGTGAGGATGGGGCCTTCAGAGGGGAGGAGAAAAGGGGAAGGAGGTGTCTGGGGATGCAGGGGCGGGGCTGAGAGCAGGAAACCAGCTGGGAACCACCATCGGCCTCCCTCTGGTGCAGGCCCCACAGCCCAGAGCAGAGGAGAGGACAAAGAGGAAATGACAGATTGGGGTGGGGTGGAGTGGGGGGAAGAATCGTGCCCTTCTCTGGGAGGAGCTCCAAGTGCTAAAAACAAGCAGGGCTGGGCCTCCAGGATACCTGGACTCAACCTCAAATCAAATCAAGAAACGGTCTTGAGTGGCTACCCCGGGTCAGATGCAGTCTTGGTCTCTAATCTTATCCCTGGGCCTGCTGGCTTCTAAACCCACTCCAAGGCAGCTCAGGAAGGAGCTGAGTGAGGTCCACAGAGTCCCACGACCACCTTGCCCTGCACCTTCCACCCCCAGCTCCAGACCAGGCCTCAAGCCATCTTTTTCACTCTTCTGTTGTGGGTCAGTCTCCCCTTGCCCTGGGTGTTGAACCTTTCATCCTGAGCACAAAGAGAACCAAGAGTCACAGAGACGGGGAGAGGAGGCCGCCCCCACCGACACCCTCACCTGGGCCCAGCGAGGATGCAGACAGGCCAGAACCCATCCCCTTGTTCCTGGGCCCTCCTCCAGCTAGGAAACCTCTATCCACTCCAACAGCCACTCCCAGACTTGCCTAGAGCTTTCCCCCTTTCGTACAGACCTGAGGACCCTTCGGGGCTCCTTCAACAGCTCCTCTTCCAGCTCCGTCATCCCCTCCCGTCTGTTGCATCCGCTGTTTCCAGTCTCTCCATCCTCTCCCCTCACCGCTCCACCAGTCTCACGTTCTCATGCCCCAGCCACCCCATCCCCAGAGACTTCTTCACCGAGCCGCGTTTCCTGTCTTGCCTGCTCATAGGTCTCTTGGGAGGTGATTCCACCTACTGCCCCTTCCCCAGAAGCCCCCAAAGTTGCTTCAGCCTCTCAGACTAGGTCAGGTGGGAGCACCTCCCGGCCACCAGCCCACAGCTCTGAAGCACCCCGCTTACCCTCCTGGCCGGAGTGCTGCAGGTGCTCCTGCAGGTCACACCCGAACACTCGCTCCTTCGAGCTGCCCTTCTTCTTTCCTTTTTGCCGAGACTTCATGGCCGGAGCCCCAGGACTCTGGCCCAGCCACCTCTGTCCCCCAAGACCTTTGCCCTAACAGTCCCCCATGGAATCCCCGCTGGCCGCTGGGCTTGGCCCAGCCCTACATGGGCAGGGCTCCAAACGGGGGTGGAGGGTGGCCTGGGCAACCAGCAGCAGCTCCTGCCTCTGGGGCCCCGGCCACACGGAAGTGGCTGTGGAAGAGGAAGCTGCCAGGACCCTGGCAAGAAGCGGCGTCTCGTGGCCCAGCCTGGCACTTGCTCTGCTCACCCCGCGCAGCTTTGGGGGGGCAGGAAGCTGTGCAGCTCCTCAAACCCGCTTCCTGTTAGAGCATCTTTGCAACCACAGACATGGGGTGGGGGAGGTAGTACATTCACATCCTCACTCATGGCTGGGACTTCACTCATTGGCCAGGGCGAGGTGACGTCAGAGCCCTGGGGTGGGGTGATGGCGCCTGGGCCATGTGCAGGTGACCGAACCCTCAGAGGCCACAATTCCTGGGCCCAAAGCAGAGGTCTGAGGCTTGCCTGGGGGGCACGGTGGCACAGGGTGTGCAAAGCACACCCATGAAGGAGCCTGGGCTCTGCCTCTGATGGGCCCATCACTTCAGTCAAGTCGCATTACTGAGTCTCAGTTTCCACATATATGAAAATGAAGGGAGTGGACTAGAGGATTTTTTTTTAATTGCCAGAGGGCGTGTACACTCACCAGAGAGACAGAGAGACAGGGAGAAAGCACTCTCCCATGGGGCGTGGTTAAACCTCAATCTCTCCTCCATTTCTCCATCCTGTTGGGATTTGGGACACAAGCAGACACGTACCCGGCCTCTTCTTCAGGCCACTGGAGGCTATGGTCAGCCATGTGGGGTCTGACTCTCTTACCCACAGGCTACAGGGCCGGCCCTAGGTCACCTTTGAAGCCTCTCAGCTCTAACAGCCTGTGCAACTCATGTCATTTGAGTCTCGGCTTCTTTATCTATAAAAAGGGCACACTGAGGCCTACGTTGCACAGATGCCGTTGTGAGTCTCCCGTATAGTACAGGATTTAAAACACGTCGGGACCAGCAGTTAGCATAATGGCTATGTTGCTGGACTCCCACGTAGTCGACCGCGGTTCGCATCCCGGACCCGGTGGCTTAAACTCACGCCAGGTGCGTGTGCGTGCATGCCCAAGATTCCGAGAGGAGAATGGAGGAGAAGGGATTGTGGTGTGGCCATCCTCCCTGGGGAGTGATTTCTCGCTTTCTATCTCTCTGTCTCTCTCTCTCTGTCTGGCGAGCACACACGCCCTATAGCAAAAACCTCTTAAAAAAAACACACACACACACACACACGTCACAAACAGCTAAGGCATGGTGGATCCTGGGAAGGGTTCTCCGTTCCACCACCCGACCTCAGAGACCGCTGAAGGCCTTGCAGAGGCC
>NW_006201251.1:263653-270952 GCF_000334495.1 Tupaia belangeri chinensis
CAGGAGCCTAACTCTTCCCCTAATGGGTCAACAGGCAGGACAGTAGAGACAGAGAGCACGCGACTCGGGGTTCACGCAGCTTGAGGGGCAAAACAGGAACCAGACAGAACAAGTTTTATCTGTTTATTTAAAAACAGAATATCATATTATATACAAATATGCACATATTTACATAAAATGTACATACTAGGATCCTGGCTGGCTGGAGAAGAGATGGGAGCCTCTCCTTCAGTCCCAAAATCCAGCAGATTTTAGGCTAACGGGGCTTGGGCTCTAAATCTAGGTATTCTGGCTGCGTGAGCATGGATGGGCTAAATGCAGTACGCCTCATCTAATCCCAGTCCCCACCAAGAGACACTGCTGGAAGAGTCCTGAATGAGTGGCCTAGAAACCCCTGGGGGAAAGGAGACACCCGCTGCCAGCACCTCCCTCAGCCCACCCGCTCTTGTCTATAGTCACTACCTCTCTCCCCTACACCACAATCGAACCAGGAGTCTTCATCACCAAGTCCCCGCAACTCCCCAAGGGACCACAAACAACTGGGGACACGACTAACATGAGACCAGGCTACGGGAAACGTTGAGAATCCACTAGGGTGGAGGCCTTCCCCGTCCTCTCTTAGTCAGGAACCACCAGGCTCCCTCGCTAAGGGCCGCTAAGATGAAGACAAAATCCGAAGAGCACCTTTCTGAACTGCAGGATTCACCCTCTGTGGGGGCCTGAGCCAGGAGTAGCTGTGCGGAATCCCCACCTAGGCTGGGCTCGCTTTACGCCATTCCAGCAATAAGCATCCAGACAAAGGGGAAGCTTTCAAAAAGTGTTTTCTCTCCTTAAAGAATTTGGAGCAGTGTTCCAGAAAAGCTCCCCGTGCAGGTTCATTTACACATTTATGTACACGCGGCAGGCCCAGGCCACCAGAGGGGGGAGAGTTTCTTCTGTAACAGTTCCAGCCTCTGGCAACCTGGCAGGCTGCTTCACACTTGCCCCGAAGGCTCCTAAGTGGTGGGAGCCCGGCTCCCCCTCTTCGGAGGCCAGATTCCAGCTCCAGCCATGCCCGCACACCTGGCTCTGGCCACAGTCTCTCCACCTCTGGCCCTCCAACCTCTGTGTCATTAATACTGCTCTGGGGTCTCAGGAAAAATGCCTGCACTTACAGACAGGTCACACGGCCACACGACACACACCAAACCTTGATGACCTCGTCCACGCAGCCATCCTGCACACACACACACAGCACGGTTCACTTGTACTCTCACTGCTTTTCCATGCACACACAGTCGAAGAACACCCATGCGGCACGAGTGCGCATGCACACACACACACACACACACACACACACACAGTGACCTGCACACGTGGTGAGAGGAACTCCACCGTGGAGCCTTCCCGACGCGACACATGGAAGAATTGGAGGGAAAGGTGGAGTAGTCAGCGGGGTGGGAAGCATCTTCCTCAAGAAATAGGGGCGTTTAAGGAGGCCCCAGAGAAGAGCGGGGATCCCCCGACGTCAGCAGCAGGAGCCAGGCCTGGGGGAGGGAGGCCAGCCTGGGTCAGACCAGGTGTCCCCGCCCGTTGATGTAGATGCCATTGCCCGTGGGCTTAGCCCGCAGGGTCCCGTTCTCCTGAACAAAGTGGTTCATGGCCTGCTTGATGCCTTCGTCAGGGTCCTCCTCCACCACTGCCCGCCCAGAGCCTGGGGACAGCAGTTCAGTCTGTGTCTCGATCTCCCTCACAGTGGTCAGCGTGGAGTAACTGCGGCCCTCTGGCTCTTCGCTCTGGGGACCAAGGGCAGAGGGTAAGTCAGAGGTAGGGCAGCCAGTCGCCAGGGGGCACGGGCAGGTGACGGTGGGGGTCAGAGGGCACGCACAAGCAGGGGCATGGTCTCTTGGAGACATAGGGGCTCAGCAATAGGGGCCAGGCACAAGTGTTAGGACGGGGACAGAGGCACGGCAGAGAGCTGGGCTGGGCATGTGACCCAGGGCTGAGGCGCAGGACTGTGGAGGGTTGCTGCGCCACATCTGGGAGCAGGGAGGGGCCTGAGGCAAGCAGTGGGGGTGCCGGTGGGGCCGGGGGGGCCTCACCATCACAGAGCAGCTACTGTTGTCCTTGAGACTATCAGGGTGGCCCTCGGCTCTCAGCCCTACACTCTCCTCCGGCTGCAGGGCCCGGACATGGGGGGGAGTTAGAACAGAGCTCGGTGTCCTCTTAATCACCCTGCCCCCACCCGGCAGCTCAGCCTTCATTCCCCCACTGCCACCCCAAGCCCACGCTGGAGCCAGCACTGATGGCGGCTTCCCAGAGCAGCCCCCAGACCAGCGCTGAAGCAGCCCCAGCACACCCAAAGCAGTTGCGACCCGGACTCGCCCAGCTGAGTCGGTGGCCAGACTTGGGGAGGGCTGTGCTCCTGGTCTGTGGGGGACCTAGGCCCAAGCAAGTCCCAGTGTGGCCACGCCCCCGCGGGAACCCAGCCTGGGCACACACCTGGCTCCTGGGGTCTGTGTGGTGGGAATGCAGCCTCCGGATGGAGTTCTCCCTGGTCAGGGTCAGCTCCTCCTCGCTGGGAAAGACATCCACTGTCAGGCCCCTCCCAAGGTGAGCCCCGCCCAGGAGCCTCCGTGACCAAGGGATGGAGGGTGTGGGGACCGTGCTAGCCTTGCCCGTGGGTGGCTGCAGCTGGCGTGTGGGTGCTGTGCACGCGAGTGACCGTGTGGACGTGGTGCTGCCCGGGCAGAGGACCCGAGCCTCACGGACTGGCGCGCTCCCTCACGCGCAGTAGTCCAGCGCCGGGCTCCTTCTCACCTCCTGAAGGCGCTGCTCGCTCTGGTCTGTAAGCTCCCCAGCCATCAGCCCACCCAGAGCCCTCTCTCTCCTCCTCGTCCTGGCCCACCTCCCGCCCCCCTCCTCGTCCCGGGCTTAGCTCTACCCACGCCAGAGCAGCTGGTACTCACTATTTCTGGGTCATCTGCTGGGCCTTGCGCCGGTGGTACCGGGACATGAGCACCACCACGAGCACCAGCAGGCAGAGCAGGAGCGCCGCGATCACGCCCACCACCACCACCGAGGCCGACACCAGGTCCACCTGCTTCCCGGACGCCTCCTGCGGGTCTGCTGGGGACGGGCACTGTCAGATGGGTGCCCAGATCGCCACGGGCACAGACCCTGCAGCCCCTCACCCAACACCGCCCCCTCGGCCTGAGCCTCTGGGAAGTATGCACATCCCAGCCCCCTCCACGTAAAGACCCCCCCAGTTCACTCTCTCTGTCCATCAGCCCCAAAGATCCCGGGCCCAGGTCCCCTGTCTCTGCCCCCAGTACTTACCAAGGACATGCACAGTGACCTGAGAGTCCCTCGAGGAGAACTCATTGCTGACATGGCAGATGTAGGTGCCGCTGTGCTCCGTGGTCAGTGGGGGAAAGCCCAGAGTGCCCCCTTCTGCATGTACCCCACTGGGCAGAGGTCCGTCCAGCCTGGAGGACAGGGAAGCTGAACGGTGCCAGCTGGGGCAGGCCGGGGCTGCCACCACCCAACGTGCCTGGGCAGCTCTCCCCCCCTCCCCCATGACGTCACCCAGAGCCGCCGGCTGTTCCCACGGTGCCCCTCCCTCCCCTAGGCAGGTCTAGGCAGAGTCCCCTGCTCCTGGCCGCCCAGCCTGACCCGGGCACCCCCCACACGTGGGGAAGATCCACACGCGTGCCATCCCACACACTCCTACAGGCATCACGTCATCCAGGGTACCAGGCACACACAATTCACAGTCTACACTGCAGGACACGCCACTCCCAGCTGGGCTCGCAGGCACTTGGAAACTGTGACTGTGTGCCCCAAAGCCCATGATGCAGGTTCCATGAACAGAGCCCCAGGCACCAGGACACTGCACAGTTCACATGCTCACACATGAGAACATGCTTTTCATGGGCTCACACACATGTGCACCTGCCTCCCCTCCCCTCCTCCAGATTCCCTGGACATTTCAGACCCTGGAAAAAAGCCAAGGACTCTGAGGGAGCTGGAGGAGGTGGGTGGTGTTTTTGAGGTGCTGGCCACACTGTAATGATTACAGAAGAACTGATTTAACAACAGTTACAGTAGCCGTATCTTTGACATTTATGCACTCACGTAAATACATAAAATATAATATTTAAATACTATGTTATGTTTTGCAGTTCATTCCCTACCAATGAACATGTATCCTATAGTCCCTGGGACAAGTTAATAATAATATTTGGTGACTAGGCCAGCCAGGTCACATGGTAGTTAAGGTGGTTGGATCCCACATGGCTGACTGTGAGGTTCAAATCCCGGGCCCAGTGGTTTGAAAAACACACCAGGGGGACCAGCAGTTAACCTAATGGCTATGTCGCTGGACTACCACGTAGTCAACTGCAGTTCGTGTCCCGGACCCGGTGGCTTAAAACTCACGCCGGGCGCGTGTGCGTGCATGCCCAAGATCCTGAGAGGAGACTGGAGGAGAAGGGATTGCGGCGTGACCATCCCCCCCAGGCGGTGATTTCTCGCTTTCTGTCTCTCTGTCTCTCTCTGTCTGTCTGGCGAGTGCTAGCGCCCTATAGCAAAAACCTCTCCCAAAAAAGAAAGAAAAAACAAAACAAAACACCAGGCATGTGTGTGTGTGTGTCCAAAATCCTGAGAGGTGAATGGAGGAGAAGGGATTACAACAGGTCATCCCCACCTTGGGGTTCTTGCTTTCTGTTTCTCTCTCTCTTTCTCTCTCTCTCTCTGGCAAGCACATGCACCTTATAATAAATTTAAAATTTCTGGTAACCATGCATACTTGTGAATTGGTCAAAACACATGCCCTAGTTGATCTGGGGTTTAGAATATACTGTTCCAGCCCATGCTGAGTACATTTTGGCCCTGAGGGCCTCCTCCAGGCCTGGGCCCTTACCGTGTCCAGTTGTAGGAGGGAGGGGGCTGCCCTTCACTCAGGCACGTGAGCACAGCTCCTTCTTTGCCAACTTGCCACAGCTTTTGGTCTTCCAGGCCCCTCACAGAGGCCTCGGCAAGGACTGGAATGGGAGGTGGGAGCAGAAAGAATGGGTACAATGCCTTTGATTATGTGCTTTCTCAAAGGGTCTTTGCCCAGGGCCCTGCCCGGCCCACCACAGCTTCCCCCTGTCCTCCTCCATCCTGCTCATCTCCTGCCAAACCTAACTCAGCCCCATCTGGCTGATGGCTTCTGGCCACGCGGTCCCTCCTTCTCTGGGCTCAAAGAGGCTACAGTCATGCACTACATAACGACGCTGTCATTGCATGCCACAGATAGGACGGTGGTCTCAGATGCCGTGTACACAGCGGTGCAGGCGCGGTGTGCAGTGGACGCTGTCATCCAGGTGTGACACACTAGGATGTCTGCACAATGACGACATTGCCCAACGATGCATTTCTCAGAAGGTGTCCTTGTCGATACCCCATGCTTGGTAGTGGTTTGCCTGTACAGTGAGCCCCTCTGCCCCTCGGGGTGGTGGTAATCGTGCTGTTTTCCAGACCTCCTGGGGTACCTGGCATAGGGCTACTCACAGAGCAGGTGCCCTATAAATGCTGCCTGTTTCCTCAAAGGCTTAATAATGTGACTGGTACATTCATTCCTTTAGCAAACATTAGTTCAGGACCTACTTTGTGCCAAATGCCAGGTGGGTTTGAGCTGAAAAGCGTCTTATCCTCCCAGAGGCTTACCATCTCTGCCAGGGAAACCATCTACCATTTACCAAGATCCTTCTAGGCACTCAGCCCCGCGCAAGATGCTGTGCATTCGTGGTTTCGAATTCTCATCGAAACCCTGGAAAGTTGGTCTAATTATATTCATTTCGCTGACGAAGAAAATGAAGCCTAACAAGACTAAATACCAGCTGGTAAATAGCAGAATTAGGGTTCATCCCAAGTGTATCTGTCTTCAAACCCTAAGCTGTATATTTTACAAAGTGCTTTCAATTCTGTGTTTATACATTTATGTGTCACCTAATGATGGGGATGCGTTCTGAGAACTGCATTGTTGGACAGGTTAGTCACGGTGTGACTCTCACAGAGTGCACTTACACGAACCTAATGGCCTAACCTGTATACACTTAGGCTAGCCAGGTAAGTGTATTGTAATCTTACGGGACCACCATATTGACCTAAACGTCGCTGCACAGTGCATCACTGTATTTGATTCACCCAATCGCTATGTGAGGCAGGCAAACTCCTTTACAATGATAAGGACGGGATGGGGGGCAGTAGGTAGTATGGTGGTTGGGATGCTGGACTTCCATATGGCTGACTGCAGTTCAAATCCCAGACCTGATGGCTCAGGGATCATGCCATGTGCATGAGTGTGTGTGCCCAAAATCCTGAGAGAAGAATGGAGGAGAAGTGATTGTGGCATGGCCATGCCTCTTGGGGATGATTTCTTATTTTCTTTTTTTCCCTCTCTCTGTCTCTGTCTCTCTCTGGTGAGTGCATGTACCGTATAGCAAAAAAAAAGAAAAAGAAAAGAAAAAGTAAGGACACAAGAACGCTGAAGTTCCCTAAACCCAGAGTCTACAGCCAAGCGTTGCATGACAGTTTGGTAAGTGAAGGACCACAGAACAATGGTGGTCCTGTAAGATACCAAATAGCCTGGTATGTTCGTACAGTCTATGACTTGGGATCCATCCCAGTGACTTGCCAGGTCATCTGGGCTGGGACTGGGCTCCAGGTCATCTACCCCTGGGCTATGACCGCCCTCTATAGGCTAATCTCTCTCACAGTGGAGCCTCTAGGACCCAGACTGGCCAGCCTGGGACTGGCCTCAAAGTACCTCACCCATCCTTGGAACCCAGGGGTCTCCCTCCCAAGCAACAAGCACTCACAGGACACTTGGAGGTTGTGGGTGATTCTCTGGTCCTGGAGCAGGCCAGGGTGGGACACCACACAGGTTAGTGGCTGCCCGTTCATGCTGCGGCTGGGCACCAGGTGGAATTCTGAAGTGACAGCGGCAGAGCGGGAGTGCTTGAAGGAGCGGCTGGACACTGTGCCTTTGACCTCGGTGTCCCAGGTCACGCTGGGGGCTGGGCTGCCCTCGGCCGTGCAGGAGGCTGCCAGCGTCAGGCCTTGGCCCTCTTCTAGCGCTGGACCGGGATTCAGTGAGGGCAGGGGAGGCACTGCGGAGGGGAGAGGCAGGGGTCCCGAGTTTGCACAACCCTGCCAGGAGGCCGCACCCCATCCCAGGCGGTGTTGCACCAATGCAAACCTCCCATCCCCCCTTCCTTCCCTTATCCACCAACAAGACACCAGATGAGTGGTACAATTCCAAGAATCTTTGTA
>NW_006201251.1:270963-272849 GCF_000334495.1 Tupaia belangeri chinensis
ATTGTTTGCATTTTTTACAATGAGTATGAACCACTTTTTAAAAATAAAAACAATGAAGTATGGGGCTGGCAGGTGGCATGATGGTTAAGGGTGCTGGATTCCCACATGGCTGACTGCAGTTCAAGTCCCAGACTTGGTGACTTGCTCTCTCACTTTCTGTCTCTCTCTCTTCTCTCTCTCTCTCTCTCTCGCTCTCTCTCGCTCTGTCACTCTCTGGTCAAATTAAAATAAATAAACAATAATAAATAAAGTTAGATAAAGTAATTCTTAAAAAAAAAAAATAAAAACAAGTAATTTAAAAACTAACCAGATAACATCTATATAATAATAGGAGTAGTCAACACTTAGCACTCACTATACACCAACTATTACGCTAAACACTTTATAAACGTTATCTCATTTAATTCTATCAACAAACCAGTGAGGTGGGTATTATTATTATTATTTTACTGGTGAGGACATTGAAGCTCACAGAGGTTAAATGAGTTGTCCAGGTCATCAGCTATTAGGTGACAAGCCTAGATCCACACTTAGGTTTTTCTACTCCAACCTCCACATAGATTAAGGGAAACTATAAAGGCTATATTTTCACCAGGTGCATGTGCGCACATGCCCCAAATCTCAAGAGGATAAGGGAGGGAACCAGCAGTTAGCGTAATGGCTATGTCGCTGGACTCTCACGTAGTCAACCATGGTTCGTGTCCCGGACCTGGTGACTTAAAACTCACTCCGGGCGCATGTGCGTGCGTGCCCAAGATCCTGAGAGGAGAATGGAGGAGAAGGGGTTGCGGCGTGACCATCCCCCCTGGGGGGGTGATTTCTCGCTTTCTGTCTCTGTCTCTCTCTGTCTGTCTGGCGAGCGCACGCGCCCTATAGAGAAAACCCTCTCCAAAAAAAAAAAAGAGGATAAGGGAGAAGGAATCCCAGCATGGCCATTCCCCCAAGGGTGTTTTCTCTTTCCTTCTCTCTCTCTTTCTGTGTGTCTCTCTCTGGAAAGCCCATGCAATTTAATAACAATTTTTTTAAAAGGCTTGATTTGGGGACCAGCAGTTAGCTTAACGGCTATGTTGCTGGACTCCCACGTAGTTGACCGTGGTTTGTGTCCTGGACCCGGTGGCTTAAAACTCACGCCGGGCGCGTGTGCGTGTGTGCCCAAGATCCCGCCGAGAGGAGAATGGAGGAGAAGGGATTGCGGTGTGGCCATCCCCCCTGGGGGGTGATTTCTCGCTTTCTCTCTCTCTGTCTCTGTCTGGCAAGCGCATGCGCCCTATAGCGAAAACCTCTCCAAAAAAAAAGGCTTGATTTTTATTTCCAAAATATGAACACCTCAAGCACCGAATGGAAAAAACTTAACCATAGGTTAAGAGTTACCACAAGGGCCCACGAATGCCAAGTGATGGCAGGAAAGGCCTTGGGGACCTCCGACCTCACTCACTGGCAGCGATGTGCACAGCACAGCGGGGCCCCTCTGTAAAGCCATGGAGCCCAGGATAGAGAGAGAGGCTTTGAATCCATGTCCTTTGTGGAACTGGGGAACTAGAGTTCAGCTTGGAGACCAGCAGACTCGAATGGAGCATGGCAAAGGTCCCCAGCGCTTTGAAAGTCTACCGTGCAGAGGAGAGAATAAGCCGTGTCACATTGCTCCAGAGTGCGGAGTGATCAGAGAGGGCGTTTGCAGGTTACCGGGACCAAGCGCTCCCGGGCAAGTGGGGGTACTTGGAGAGACTTTCTAGACTGGATGGGAGGGCAGGCCGGACGCTGGTCCTGCATCTCTACTGGACCCCACCTTTTATTCCTGTGCTGCTTCCCCGCCCCGGCATCTGTGCAGTCCTGCCTCTGCTTCCCGCTGCCTGCGGCTTCTCCCCCCCGCGACCCCTCCCAGCTCC
>NW_006201251.1:272896-286646 GCF_000334495.1 Tupaia belangeri chinensis
CACGCCGAAGCCCGACCCGCGACTGGAAGCTGCCGGCGGGGAAGGTGCTGACGCGGCACTCGTACTCCCCCTCGTCGGCCTGCACGGCGTTGCGCAGGAGCACCGAGCCGTCAAGGGGGTTCCTCGGAGGCGGCGGCTGTTCCACGCGACCCTCGTAGGCAGAGCTCACGTGGAGCCCATATTTGGAGTGCAGTAGCGCCAGCTCCTGAGGGCCCTCGGCCGCGTCCACCCGAGCCCAGGCCACCTGTCCCACCTGCTCGTCGGGGTCCCCTCGGTAGAAACAGGGCAGCTTTGCATCCTGGCCCAGCACCACGGTCACAGAGTCCGAGGTCTCCAGCTCACCCGCGGGGCACCGGCCTGCAGGGGGCAGACAAGAGCAACCAGGATTAGGGGCGCTGCCAGGACCGGGCAAGTTCCTCGTGGATAAGGCCCGCAAAGACGGCTGGAACTCCCGGAGTGGTTTATGCTTGCAAAGCGCTTTCAGTTCATTACCTCATTAGATCCACACCACATTCCCAAGAGGTAGGCGTTATTATCACCATTTAACAGGTGAGGAAACTGAGACCCAGAGAGCGGAAGTGGCTTGCCTGAGGCCACGCGGAGGATTTATGGGAGACTCACACCTTCGTTGGCCTAGGATTGCATCCTGAGCAATGGCAAGGTGGGAGGCTGTAACAGGACCAGAGGGCCACCCCTGCCCTGAGGGAGCCCGGTCCTCGTCCTCCGGGAAGTGGAATGCACACAGACAGGGGAAAGCCACCACAGACTTTCACAGGAGACTAGCCTATCAACCCGGTCAGAGTAAACCCTTTCAGGAAGTGTGGTGGAAGTCACAGGGACGGTGTGGAACAGCTGGTGTCTGGGATGGGGCACGTGGGGTGGGAAGGGTCCATCCCCGGAGGCTCTTTGAAGCATTCTTTCCATGGTTTAAAGATGAGCGACCAGGGTGCCCAGAGAGAAGGAGGCACTCCATGTGGGAGGAATGGTATGAACCAAGGCTCAGAGGCAGGGATGCGCAGGGCACCAAAGACAGAAGTGCGCAGGTCACCAAAGACAGAAGGGCCCCAGGTCAGAGGCTGGGAGAGAAGAGGTCAGGGCAGACACATCGTGGCAGGTCAGAGTGGTGAGCCAGAATCCGAGGACAGGGGCCAGGGCTGGTGTTTCATGCACTGATGAGGAGCAGAGTGAGGCCAGCAGGGGGTGGAGAACCCCAGATTTCCACCGTGTAACCTTATCTGCAAACGAAGCGCCATTCCCTGGCCTTGTCGACCTGGGGTCTGTCCAGGACGACAGACACAAAAGGAGACGGATCAGGAACACGTGAGGATGGCCTAGCCAGTGCTCAGCTGTGTGCCGCAGGCCAGGTGTGGGATGGGGCAGTCTCTGGGAGCATGAGGCGTGTGGGTGGGTTAGGACATCGAGGGACCTGGAGAGCCATTCCAGGTGAGGGACCGAGATCAGCAAACACCGAGAAATGGAGAAGCTGGCTGGTTCAGGAAGCAGAAGAGAGGCCCCAACCTAAGGCAGGCATATGTACCTACTCGGCAGGACTGGAAAATATGGTGGGGGCGGGGTGGGCCACCTCACCCGGAACCTTCCCTAGCAGGCAAAGGAATTCAGATTTGGTCAAGAGGAAGTCACTGAGGGTTCCTTAGCCAAGGAGTGGCATGTGGCTGGCTGGGATGTGCATCCCAGAAAGGAAGGAGACTGAAGACAGGACGGTCACTAGGAGACAGCACGTGCAGCTCTGGCTTGGGGGTGGGGAGAGGGAGAGGAAGGGACAGTTACTGAGGCCTTTGGTCACTGGCCAACAAGAGAGAAGAGGGAGAGGAAAGACTTAAACACAACTCCTAAATTTCTAGGACAAGCGATTTATGAGGGAGGCGGGGCCTGGAGAAGTCCGTGGTTAGGAAGAATACATCTGCAATATACTGGAATCGAACATGAAAGGCCGAACTGGGGACTAGGCAGCAAGGAAGGGCCCTCTGGCATGGCAAGAGCTCCTGGCCCTGAAATGTATGCTCCAGCACCTCCCGACAGCCTGCACTCCCTGCCCTGGCCGGCGCGTCACACGCCCTGCTGCGCCTCACCTCTGCTCACACTGTACCCCTGCCTGGAATGTCCTCCTCCCTGTGTCTGGTGGCTCCTACTCATCATTGTCTGGTGGCTCCTACTCATCCTCTAAGACTGCGCTTAGGCATGGCTTCCTCCGGGAGTCCTCCAGCCCCCACCCCCACCCCAGGCAGTACTGGGTGCCTTCCTCTGCCCTCCCCTAATGCCCTGCCTCTCTCCCAGAGCCCTTTACCCCATGGGCTGTCTTTGCTATGTTCTCGTCTGCCTCCCCACCAGACTGAGCTCAAGAGTAAAAACTGGGTCCCACATCCTATATGGTAACATGATTTCTGATTTAGTGCCTGTGGTCTCCATCCCTGGCACATAATTGGTGCTCGAGTAATGTTTGTTGACTGACTGAACAAATAAGTGAATGAATAGAGAGACAAATAGAAGAAGGAAAGTGTAGAATGAGGATTGAGTAGCCCTTGGCTGGACTGGCCAGGGAGAGCACTGGCATGGCAACCTGGGGACAGAGGCAGGACGGGCTGGCTAGTCAAGTTCATGGCTGAAGGGGGTGCCTAGGGCTGGACAGAGGAAGGAAGGAGGGAGGGAGGAACTGAAGCCCCACTGGAATGGCCCCAAGAGTCCCAGTGAGCAGGGCATAAGGCAGAGGAAGAGGGTCCCATGCCCTGCTGTTAAGGGCAGAGGGAGGGAGGATGCCATTGGGTGCTAGGAGGGCCCAGGTGGGACGGGCCAGACCTGCAGGGCCAGATACCAGGGCCGTGACCTGCCTAAGCCGATGTGGTCCCACCCAGCCCAGCCTGGGAGTCCAGCTAACCGCCCGTACCCTCCCAGCTCCTCCTCCAGCACTGGAGGAAGCAGGGCTGCCAAGGAAGCGTTGGGGCTAGGAGCTCCCCAGCACGTCCTCTGCTCCAGAGGCTGGTGTCTGTGCAGGCTGCAGGGTGCCGACCCCTGGCCCAGTGGAACACCTAGCCCCTTCCAGAGATGGTTTCTGAGCAATGTCAGAGGGCGTATTTCCCCTCCCTAAACTCACACTTTCTCACCACTCAGACTTCCCCAGAACAAACCGTCTCAGGGCACTGCAGGCATTAGGTACCCGGCGCCCGCCTGAGTCCCAGCCCTCCATGTTCTTAGCTATGAGTCCAAGATCCCTTTCCTAAGGGACAAGGCCGAGCTTGGCAGAATGAGGAACCCGGGAAAACAGGAAAGTCCCTTCTGGGTCGCTCCCACAGTCACCCCTCCCCATAGTATCCTAAATTCACTATCTAGCAGAACACCTCAGCCTGGGGCAACACCTCATCCCGTCCTCCTCCCCGATCCCAGGAGGCGAGAGAAGAGAAAACCTGGGCCCTAGAGCTCCTGTCTTGTGCTCCACAGACCCAAGAGCCCAGGAGCCCAGGCCAGGGCAGGCCAGGACTGCCTCCTCCTCTCCCCACCCAGGGCCCGCCTGGCGTCAGCATGATGATGTCACCAGACCAAAGGAGACACACCGCCTGCCTGGTGAGGTCACCCCACGGGCATGTGGTGGCCAGGCCAGGCTGAGTCCACAGACCCTTCTGCTGCAAATTGTTTGCCGAGGCTGATGGACTCGGACAGGCCGCACGCTCCTCCCTGATCCTCCCCGCCCCTCCTTGCGGGAGCACTAGGACGCTGGTCAGGAACCTCAGTGACTCAGAAGCCACGCAAAGCAGCAGGCCTAGCCACAGCCGCCACCACCTTGCGCAAGGGAGAGAACAGGCCCAACTGGCCGGACGGGATCCCTGCCCTCGGCCTCCCCCACCCCTGGCCAGGCCCCCACGGGCCTCTTCGGGGCCCTGCCCTCTGTGTACCCCGCCCGCTCCCAGACAGGCCCTCCATTCCTGTCTTGGGCTGGCTGGCTATTCCCCACCCTGTGCCTGGGTCCCAACTCTTCTCTCCACGTGAGGCCTGGCCTCTGATCTCAGGACGGGAAACTGAGGCTGGCATCTGTAGGTGCCCACCCAGGGACAGCATCTTTGAGGAAGAGGTCTTTCTTTAGGAGGGGCTCTTCTCCTTCAGCACCCCTTCCTGGTACTTTAGGGGTACACGAGTTCCTAGAGGTAGGTCCATGACCAGGAGGGTAGACATCTGAGTCTTTGGTGTCTGAATGTCTGGGTGCCTTGGGCAACAGCATGGCCAATCTTAGTGCTGGGTCACATGCATGAACCCGGGCACATACATGTATCCATGTCTTATCTTCAAGGTAATAGACATACGAGGGGTCTTCAACAAGTTCATGGGAAATGCGTATTATAGGAAAAAACACGCAAAGATTTCCAATTTTTTTGCACCAAAGTAAGCCCGTACTTTGATTCCATTTTGGCACAAACTTTTTGAAGTCCCCTCGTACAGAGGGAAGAGCTGTGTGTTGGTGTGTGCGTGCACACACATGCACACAGCATTCCCCATGTGTCTCACACCACTGCGTGCATAGCGCGCGTTATCGTCCTGCAGAACTCTGCACACTTCGTAGGCATTTTGATGTCAGTTTATCTTGGCTTCCGCACGTCTGTCCATTCTCAGCTCCCCTTGGTCAGTGGGTGCGGCTCTGAGCTCTCGCCTCTGCAGCCTGTCTGGAGTGTCCCTGTCCTGTTGCCCCCTCCACCTCACCTTGAGACTTAGGGCAGACTCATCCCCGGCTGAGGGCAGAGGTACTGAGAGATGCAGTCAGTCTCTCTGGGTGATGGGAAGCTGGCATCAAGGCCACCCCAAGAGAACAGACGTTTGCACCGCCCGTGCTCCTCAGGTTCCCCGAAAGGGATTCGCACCCATCTCACCACCTGCCAGCCACTCCCCAGGGCCCCCCAGCATCTATGGCCCCCCAAGGAGGCCTCTCCCTGGGAATTTTGTCAGGGCTCAGCTGCTGCCACCACCAGAAAAACCAGCTCCAGCTCCAGGCCTGGGGTAAGAGCTGTCTGGTGTGAGTTTGTGTGAAGGGGGAGATCCTGCCTGGGGCAAGGGGGATGGGTCCAAGCTGTCTAGGGTCTCATTCTCCTTTGTTAACTATTACTTCCCCTTACTCTACAGCAACAGCCCCCACCACTGAGAGCTGGATTATGGGGCGAGTTTGGGGTAAGAAAGGACCTGGGAGGAGAGCCCTAAAGCCCCCACCTGTCATCCCGGCACAGGTGACATGAACAACCCAGCGAGCTGCTTTCCTCCACCTCCCCCCATAACCTTGGCCTTGAAGTGCCAAGGAACTTTGCAAACCAGAAGGTTCTCCCTCCACCTTCATCCACCTCCCTCATTACCCCCCATTGTCCTAAGCCCCCCAGCTTAGCAAGAGCTTCCCAACCTGGGCAAAGCGCCCGCCATAGATTAGTGTCTGGGGAGGGGGGCTGCAGCAATCACAGAGCCACATGAGAACAATGGGGGAGGACAGGCCTGGAGGCAGCCACGGCTCTGGCCCAGACACAGCTCCCAGCACAGATAAGTCCCCTAAACCCCCCGGAGCCAGAGTCTGAGCCTGGCTGAGTCACCACAGCAGCCGCACTGTGGGTGGGAGACCCAGCACTCAGCTTCTCCCAAACTCCCGCGGTCCCACTCTCCAGCCTGCCTTCCGACCACCGTGGCCGACCACCGTGGCCAGCTCTGCCCCCCTCGGATCACAGCCACAACCCCAGCTCTCAGGACACACCAGGGAATGGCTGGGCGGCCCTCGGGAGCTGTGGGAAGAGCTCCTGGGACAGGGCCCCTAAGAGCAGTCCCAGCCAGCTTCTCCATGGCCCGCCTCCAGGGGGTGTCGTGTGGATCCTGGACTCCGAGTTTACCTCCTTGTTCAGAACCTGTTCCCAGATCCTGAGGCTCCTCTGCGCTCTCTCCCCTCCTGTCCCAGCTCCCACATCACCTCCATCCCTTCCTCTGCCTCCACCTTGGTCAGTGCAAGGCCAAGTTTGGGGGGCCAGAATACCCAGCGCTCCTCGCTGGGCTTGTACCCTGTGGGGCTGAGCCCCCCTCACTGCCCAGAAGACCCCAGGACTCTGAGTGGAGGAGATGGACCAGGACTCTCACCTGCCCAGTGCCTTCGCTGTGACTGTGGTCTCCTGAGCCCATCAACACTAGGGTGGGACCAAGGTCACTGGGGCCACAGGGCTTCCCTGGGATTCTCCCAGTTCTTGCCACCCTGGGCGGGGAAACCAGCCTCCTTTTCTGGCTCCCCTGGGTTTGGGTAGCTCCTACAGGAAAGGGCCTGCCCCCCTCTGCAAACAGGAGGAGAAAAGCAAGGATGGGGCCCCTCCCTTTCTAGGAAACTAACTTCAGACAGAAAGCTGATCTAACCCTCAGGAGACAGGCCTCAGAATGCAAAGAACCCCTCATCTTCTGGACCTAAGAGCCTCCCATAGGCCCAGACAAAGAACTGGGGACAAGAATCCTATGGAGGGAGGGTATCCCACAGATTCAGGCCCCTCAGCCCCAGGGCAGGAGATGGAGGAGGGAGAGAGGAGGAGACCTCACCCGGAAACTCATCCCATTAAGGAGACAAAGAGCTGTGGTGTGCAGGCACCTCCCAAGCCTGGGCTCCTCTCCCTGTCAGGGTGGGGCAGAGCCCTGGGGCTCAAGCTCTAATGGCCCAGAGTTGGGGGGGGGGCATGCAGGAAATTTATAGTAGGGCCAAGAAGGCAGTATCCTGGGGAGAGGCCCCCTGGACCCCACTGAGAGATGGGGCCTGGACCCTTTCCCCTTCAGCCTCCATAGCCAGGCTGACCTACTGCGGACACTCCAGCCCCTCCTTCCTCAGGAGCTGGACAAGCACAGAGTCATCGTACTTCAGAACTGGACAGTCTACAGAGACCATCTGGTCCTAGTTCTTGGTTGACCGATGTCTAGTTTCTTGGCTGCCCAAGGTCGCCTAGCAAATTCATAGCAGAAATGGGGACAGAATCCAAGACTTGACTTGCCAGTCGAAGACTTTTTCAGAGACAGGAAACACTCCAGGTTCCTGGAGGCCATTATGGAGGTGCCTACACACGGAGCAACCAGAATAGAGTGGCAGTTGAGGTGGGACCATCTCATCCTTGGCTAGGACCCTGGGGTCGCAGTCTCTAGCCCTCAGACCAACCTCCAACCCTGTGCAGGTCATGGCAGCCACAGGGCAGTTTCTACCAGGTCCCAACTTCTTCCCTGACCACAGCACCTCTGGTCAGGCATTGGTTGAGGCCAGAGATAATTTCCTAGCTACAAAGAGGTTTCCTTCCCCCTTCCCTCAGCTTCTCTTAGAACAGTTTTGCATCGTGGAAAAGGAAAGCGGATGCCATGTCTTATTCTCCACTGCATCTTCAGCACCCTGGCTATACTTAGCATGCTTTGAACCGCACTGTTCTTTCACGAAGTAGGAGTGGGAGATGAAGACACTAGCCCTGGTCAGGCTTCCAGCACTGAGTAATCTTGCAGATCTCCCTTGCCTATCTCTTCCTCTTGGTGTTCCCATCTGTCAAATGAGGGAGTTGCAGTGGCGATCTCTTTGATCCCTTCCAAGTCCTGAGACAGCATGGCTCCACTCCGTAGGTGTGGATAGAGCCTACAGGAAAGTGACTGCTGGGTTCCCTGGCCAAAGCACCAAGCCCCACCCTCTTGGCCCAAGCAAGTGAGAAGGGTTGTCTGGAAGAGGGGAATGAAGCCAGGGGGTGGGGTGGGGGGATAACAGGGGTTGGCTGGGAGGCTGAGCCAATGACCCTTCATGATAAAATCAACGTGTGAGCAGGCCCCATCCCCACCAATCCACACTTCTGGGCCTTGAACTCCTTCTCAGAGCGGCTAGAGAGCAAGCAAGGGGGAATCGCTGCCAGTTCTCCTGGACAGCTGAGGTGCCCTTGCCCCTGCTCCTGGAGCTGAGAATCCAATTGTCCTATCCAGCTAGGGCCCCGTCTTTCTAAGGAGAAAGGCCTCTAGGTGACTCGTTGTCCCAGGAGCAGCCCATGAAGCCCTCTGAAGTCTCGTTGCACATGCACAGACACACACTCTCTCCCCATTCTGGAGATTATGACTGTCTATATTTCTTTCTGCTTCATATACCTCGGACAGACAGGGGGAGAGGAGTAAGACAAAACACCTAACTGAGAAAAGGGGGGGAGGACAGGCAATGAACAAAAGGGAACCACACCACACCTAGAAGGTACCCGACCCTAGACACCCCCCACCCATTTAAATGCCTCCTTTCTTACTACCCTGGCACCTAATTGTGTGTCCAGGGGAAGAGAGGGGCCAGAGTAGGAGAGATTCCCAGCCCCTGCAGTAAGTCCCATAGCAGGTGCCCCAGTCCAGGTGCTCTAGAATATCATGGAGAGAAGACGACAGGGTAGACACGCTTGTCACCAGGCTTCCTGTGTCTTGGCGACTGCTGTGACCAGCTCGGCCCTGAGTCAGTCCCAGTTCCAGGTAGCAATCCTGGAGTCTAAGGGGAAACCAAGGAGCTACCAATCACCCTGAGGTGAGCAGGGTCCTGACAAACCCAGCCTCCCTGCCCACCTGCATAGGTCACCCCATCTATTCCCTCAGACAGCTGAGGCCTAGGCGAGGCTTTGGCACAGGTAGTCAGGACCCAAATGTAGTGACCTGGCCTAGGGGCCAGGAGGGGACTTGAAGGAGAATAGCTGGCAGCTCAGCTGGTAGGAGAGGGAGATTGGTTCCCAGCCCAGAGCCCAAGGAAAGTACTGTGCGTGTGTGTGTGTGTGTGTGTGTGTGTGTGTGTGTGTGCGTGCGCGTGTCTGTGTGTGTGCGTGATGTGCCAGGCTGGGCTCAGAGGCAGGGGTTCTGATAGTTCAGGCAAGTCCTACCTGTGAACGATGCCAGGAACAGCAGCAGCAGCCAGGCCTCAGGCGCCCACATCTCGGCTCCCAGGGACAGGGACATTGGTGGGAAGGCAGACTTGCCAAGTGTTTCCGAAGTTCCACCGACTTCTCCCTGGGAGCCGGCTCTGGAGCTGGAGAAGACACGAGCCAGACCCAGCTGGCAGGAAGCTGCGGAGTCTGGGTCACTGACGCACCTGCCAGTAGCTCTTGGGTCTCCACTAGGGGACCCAGCCTGGTGCTCCCCACCCAGCCGTAGCTACCCCGAGAAGCCGTGCTCGGGAGCTCCGAGCTCCCCCAGAGCTGCTTCCCACGCCGTGGCCAACAACGGCGGCAGAAACCTGGGAACCTGCTCAGCAGGTCAGAACAGGTGCGTCTCCGGGGGCTGGGCCTGGCACGGAGGCCCGGCAGCCACCGCCCCCACGGCCTGGGCTAGCTAATGGGCGCCAGGGAGGGAAGGAGGGAGGGAGGGAAGGACCTGGGTGGGGGCAGTGGGATTCCATCCTCAGCTCTGGGCTTTACCTGCCAATGTGCAGAGGGGCTGCGAAGGGAGAGGCCAGGGGAGGGGGAGGGGAGGCCCAGGGTGCCCCAAAGAGGGAGGTGCCAGGCCAGGCCAGGATGACAGGGCTAGGCCCTTGTGGGCGGAAAGGAACCCAAGCATCCCACGCCCAGCCAGCCTTGCTGTGCTCGTCTCCTGGAGGGGCTTAACTTGGGAGCTGCAGAAGCAGCCAAGTCCAGAAATGAGAAGGATCCTGGCAGTGCTAGCCCGAGTACTTCATCCTGAGGCCCCAGAGGAGGACCTTGCCTGAGGACACACAACTTAGTTTCACGGTTTGCTCAGACACCTCTATCCCTGAGGCAGGGAGCTCCTTCAATGACCCCTGAGAAAGAGCTTTCCGCTGACCCCACCCCTATCTAGGAGATGCTAAGGAGCCTGGCTTACACTTCCTGGCTTCCCTGCCAGGGCCCTCTCTCAGCCTCTGCACCTCGTTCCCTGGCGAGAAGCCCCCAATACACATCAGTACACCCCAGCATGGTAGTTTAGCCCATTTTGCCCACAGCCCTGAGACAATATCCTGCAGACTCTGTAGGGACCCTCCTTCCCAGCACTGAGCCCTGGCAGCCCTAGTGTGCTTGTGCAGCTCAGGCACGCACCTCTGTCTTGAATGCATGAAGGGTGACCCCACATTACACACAACCGACTGGTTTACCCGGGATGGCCAGAGGAGGGGGAGTGCTGTTTTGTTTTGAATTTGCCAGAGGGAGCATGTGCTTGCTGGAGAGACAGAGAGAGGAGAGAGAGAGAGGGAGAGAAAGTGAGACAGCACTTCCCATGGAGATGGCCACACTGCGACTCCTTCTCTTTTCTCTTCCATTTCTTCCTCCTTCCAGGATTTTGGGCACCTACGCACACACGCCTGGCGTGTTTCTCAGGCCACCGAGTTGGGGACTCAACGCCATACAGTTGGCCATGTGGGATCCAGCTATCATAACCACCAGGCCACTGGTTGGCCCCAAAGGAGGCATTTTAAAAAGTACATTTATTTATTTCTTCCATGATCAATAAGAGAGACAGACAAAAAGACAGGCACTCCTAGGAGGTCCTCATGCTGCAATCCACTCCCAGCCTCCGCCAATCCTGAGTATGAACACAGGGGTGCCTTGTAGGTGTGTGGAGTCTCTGGACCGGAAACCCTTCCTTGCAAGTCAGCCTTGCAGAGTGCCACGTTACCGCTACACCCCCGTCCTGCCCCAGGAGGGACATCGTGGTGAAGGGAAGGAGCAAGACCACGGGCACACTGGAGCTAGCGGTGCAGGCGAGGAGCTGGCAGGTGCTGTGGTGGTTAAGGCGCTGGACTCCTACATGGTCAATTGCAGTTTGAGTCCCGGACCTGGCAACTTGTGTTCTCACTTTCCCTTTCTGTCTCTCTGTCTCTCTCTCTGATGAGTGTGCCCTGTAGAAAATTTTAAAATCATCATGATGATAAATACAAATAAATAATTATTTTTAAAAATAGAGTTTCTCTTTAAAAAAAAAAAGCAGGCAAATATAGACAGACACAAGAGAAGGAAAATGATGAGATAGAAACTGCTACAGGACCCTTCTTTTCAGAGAGGAGCAGGAAGGAGGAAAGAAAAAACAGAGGATAATGTTCGCCCATTCTTGTGTAACGTGTGTGACTCTGGTGCTGCCGCTGAAGCTGGTGTTCTTACTCAGGTCTGCGTCTTAGAATGCCTCGTGTTGTTAAAGATGTGAATGAAGGAACCAGCAGTTAGTGTAATGGCTATGTCGCTGGACTCCCACGTAGTCGACCGTGGTTCTAGTCTCGGAGCCGGTGGCTTAAACCCATGCCAGGCGTGTGTGCGTGCGTGCCCAAGATCCAGAGAGGAGAATGGAGGAGAAGGGATTGTGGCGTGGCCATCTCCCCTGGGGGGTGATTTCTCGCTTTCTGTCTCTATGTCTCTCTCTGTCTCTCTGGCGAGTGCATGCGACCCTATAGCAAAAACCTCTCCAAAAAAAAAAAAAAGATGTGAATGAAGTACACGTGTGCATCAACTGCTGAATTCATTTTGTGCCATTTTTGCAAATATAATTGTTTAACACAACCTCCCTCCCCACAAAAAAAAAAAAAAAAAAAACCAGTAGGGGAGGGCCATGTCCTGAGAATATTTTCCACCCCTGCCCCTCCCGCTCTCCCTGCTCCCTGTCAAAATCTTATTCATCTTTTCGAAGTGACCTCAGCTCCTCCCACCCCCAGATTAATTTTTCCGTCTTCTATTCTTCCCCAGCTTAGCTAGTCTCTTTATTACAGCTTGTGTCCTCGTAACCTGTGCACATCTTACCTCCTTCACTAAATTGTAAGCTTCAATTCAGAACATGGATTGCGACCCGCTGTGTGCCAGGGGTTCGATGTGTGAAATTGTGGACTCCGTGAAAGCCAGCCTGTTTTATCATCTCGTTCCAGTCCTCCGAGCTAGGGCAGGCCACAGAACTTAGTGGGAACTGAAGGCGTTTTTTGCTGGAAGCATGAATTTCTGAATAAATGAGAGTCGGTGTGCAAAAGCTGGTGAGAGAGGGTCCCTCGAGCAGAGCTCCTGACTGGCAGGGAATTTCTCTCCTGACCCGGGGCTGTGACCCGGACCTCAGCCTGTCTCTGTGCTACCACCCCACCTCTGGCTTTAGATCCCAGCACTCAGCAATGACATGGTCGTAGCCTCTTCTTTGTGGGCTCTTCCCTTAGGTCGGGGTAGCCTCAAAGGCAAGGCCAAATGCCAAAACTGCTCAGTTCCTCTCTGCCTCCATCTTGGCAAGCCCCCTCCCCTCTCCAGGACTCAGGTCCCCACCAGTGCCAGGGGAACCGCTCCACCCCGACGCTGCTTTGAGATCCTCTGAGGCAGGGGTGCGGTAGGGCCGGGGGAGTGGGAGGAGGAGCACCCTGCGTTATAATTATAATTATCACACCTTGGATCCTATCGCACGCTTCCAGAGGCACTCCTCTCCTTCCCACAGATTCGCTCTCCCAGGCACCGGAAATCCGAAGGGAAACTGAGGCACGGGGTGGGGGCCCAGCGAGAGCTCCGGTGGGTATCCAATACACCCCTCCTTCCAAAGTGTTATCAGGGAGGCTGTCTCCAAGCCCTTGGCTGGAACCCTGAACCAGTCATCCCAGACTCAGGCCACAAGGAGCACTGAAGGGAGACAGAACTTTCCAGAATGTTGTGGCAGGATATGGCCATCGCCGTATTTTTTTAAGTTATGTATTTATCTCTTCCATGAGCGAGAGAGGGGGCATCAGGGCCCCATCCATTCCCCAGTCTCGGCAACCCTGGGTCACGTGCAGCACGTGCTCGACATGTTCAGGAGGCCTCTGGACATGAGCCCAGAACGTCCCTGTGTGGATCAGCCTCTCAGAGCGCCGTGTGTCACCACGACACCTCCTTCAGGCTCTGTGTCCGTTTCTTCATGGGGCTGTCCCAGGCCCAGTTAACCCAGATGCAGCCCTGAAGTGGGCTCAGGGCACTGTGGATCTGAGAGGGACGCTAGGTCAGTGGTCACCCCAGGCCTTGGGCTGAGGCAGGGCTCTCTCTCCTCAACTAATAATTCTGTCTCCAAGTCCCCGAGTCCCCGAGTCCCCTCAGTCGTGTATGTCACACAGGGCCATGCCATTGGGAACTGCCCCCGTTCTTAGGCCTTCCTTCGCCTCACCTAGCAGGGAGCCTAGGAAAGGCAGACTGCAGGGCTGAGGCTGGAAGAAAATGTCGTGGGTGAGATGGTCAAGGCCAACGTGGGCTCGGTTCTTTCTTCCGCCTTGAATCCCCATTCCCCTCATGCCTCACTACCTACCCTCCTGCCACCCACATTCTGGGCCCTAAGAATGTGGCAGCTAAGTCCTGGTGGCGTCTTTAGCTTGTGCAGTCACGTGGTACCACCGCACACGTGCCCGTGCCGTGTGTCCTTCAAGAGGCTTTTTGTGAGCCCCACTTTGTGCCAAGCTCAAGGGAGGAGACACATGACACGGGGCCCCTCCTTCAAGGAGCTCTCAACAGGGAGAGACAGAGACATTAACAACAACACGCCACTGTCGCACGTCCCCTGTGCTCACCCGTGCACGTGCCCTGCGATATGTGGGGCTGTCGCTGCGTGCATCACTGCGGGTGTTCATCACCCGCGTGTGTCCGAGCATCCGCTCACACCCGCCTCTGTCCTCATGACAGGCCGCACATCTAAGCCAAACCGGTTGGAGTGGGTTGTGCTGAAATTTTTGTTTGTGTCAATGGGACTTAAGGTGAGTCAGGGAGGGGCCGGGATGGGTGGGGCGGTGGGGGGAGAAGAAGAGTGAGAGTGAGGGAAAGACAGAGTGAGCAGGGGC